>NC_134571.1:86694146-86839146 GCF_050947875.1 Dermacentor variabilis | reverse complement strand
TGAAGCCATCTCGCCGACACGGACTGGTGTTCCGAGAAAAACATCAGCCTCGCAATGACCAAAAAAAAATAAACAAATTTTTGGGCAACAAAAACACAATGGAAACACAAACACCTCGCACCTGGTTCAAAGGTTTTAACTACCTGCTGTATCAGAGAAACAAAAACTTATTATTATTGTTCTTGTTGTCAGTGTTGTTCTTGTGAGCTTTATATTCACTCTTCATCTTCTTCATTTGCAGATATTCACTATTATAGCTAGCATCACCCTCTCCAGCGCGCGGCCCGGCTGAATAAAGCGCCGAGGTAGCAGCCGTCTAGCATTATTATTATTACTAGTAGTAGTATTAATAGTAGTAGTAGAAGAGAAGAGGGGACACGACAGGTGACAAAATCTATGTTGTTTTACAGCCGCTGTACAGTAGTATTCGATGGGGGCGAAATGCGAACGCACTTAGATATAAGTGCACGTTGAAAAACCCCAGGTGGTCCAAATTTCCGGAGTCCCCCATTGCGGCTAGCCTCATTGCCTCATAATCAAATCGTAGTTTTGGCACGTAAAACCCCATAATTAAAAACCACAGTAGCAGTAGTAGTAGTAGTCGCACAAGAAGAAGAGACAGGACAAGTGACAACATCTATGTAGTTTACAGTCGTAGTAGAAGTAGTAATAGTAGTAGTAGCAGCAGTAATAGAAAAAGAAGAGACAGGACAAGTGACATCTGTGTAGTTTTACAGCCGCTTTACAATAGTGCCAGCAGCCGTGCTAGCTGAATCGACGTTTCGCTTTCAGAGCTACTGGCGCCCCCTTCTTTCGAATCAATGAAGTGACATTAACTTTCACTGCGGCGGAGTATTCAAAATTCAAGACTCCGTTTTAAAGGAACGGATCGCGATGTATCACGTTTTCAGTGAGTGAGTGAGTGAGTGAGTGAGTGAGTGAAGAAACTTTATTGCAGGTCCGGCGAGGACGCGAACTCGTCGCGCACCCAGCTTGTCCCACGTCGGGGAGTGAGTGAGTAAACTTTTATTGGGTCCAGCAAAACGTGATAAAACGCGCTGAAAACAATATCTACAGGAGTGTACAGCGTACCTCACTGCACAGTGACCATATAATTGAAAAGGCCTTCTGTCTTTCTTTCTTTTCGTCGTCGTTTGAATCACAAGTGTCGTAGGCGTCATTTACTCATGTTTGCAGTGCTGTAGGGGAACATATACGAAAACAAAAGTTGCAGCCGCTGCACATGCGCCTGAAACCGAGAACGTCTTGAGGTATGATAAGAGTTTGATCATTTCAAGCTTGAGTTTCACTTCGTGCAGGCCGTTCCTTTTCCTTCAATAGCTACGCCGTTGCAGCATAAATTTTTACTGAGCGTCAACGACTAATTGTGACACGCTAATGCCTCGGACAATGTTCTCTTTATTTTTTAATGGCGGAAATCGTCTTTTTTTATTGTATAAGGAAGGGTAAAATGGTCTCGCCAATATGGCGATCGCCAGCCATCACATGGCAAGAGTGACTAAGTGAGTGAGTAAACTTTTATTTGGTCCAGCAAAACGCGATGAAACGCGCACCCGGCTAATCCCACGACGGGACTGACAGATCTAGTCTGCCGGCCCGATCGCGGGCGCGCTGGACGGCCAGGATTTCGTCCTCAAAGACGGGACTTCGCAGGAGCGCGTCCCACTCTTCCTTGGTGAACTTCGGGCCCAGCGACCCTCACTTCCAGAGCATATGAGGCAAAGTAGGAACCTCACCACAGGCCACGCAAGAACAATTCGGATAAATCTCGGGATGTATGCTGTTAAGGGACGCCGGATTTGGGTAGGAGTTCGTTTGCAAGAGTCTGAGCGCGACCGCCTGCGGCCTGCTTAGCTTGGAGTGAGGCGGCGGGAATACCTTTCTCTCTAAGTAAAAGAATTTACTAAGTTCATTGTGCGTGATAGGAGCGTCTCTGTGTCCGGGAAGAGAGTCACCCGATCCGAGGGCAGCGCTGTCGGTAAAGCCACGCGCAGCCTCGTGGGCAGACTCGTTGAGGTTCAGAGAAACCCCCTCAATCGCCCCGACGTGGGCAGGGAACCTAAGGAAGGAGTGTATGGAGGTGTCGCATAGCAAGACACCTTTCGGGATGCGATAGCCCTCGACTCATAATATGCGCAGATGCTCGCCTATAGTGATATAATGCAGTCCAGTAAATCTTGTGTGGCTACTGCCATATGTTGGTTATATTTCCGGCTCTTTTCCCCTGTGAATTACAACGCACGAGATGGTGTATTTTACCCTTCCTAGATGAATATACGTGTTACTTGCCGCTGTAGCTTTGCTGCTATGGCGTTCAGATATTGAACTCGAGGTCGCGGGTTCATTCCCGAGCTTCACTGTTGCATTTAGATAGGGGTGAAATGCAAGAATGCTCGTGCACGTAGATTTAAGTGCGCATTAGAGAACCCCAGGTGGCCAAAATGAACCCTCCTCTACTTCGTGCACCATAATCACAGCATGGTATTGGCCTGTGAAACACGAGTATATATATATATATATATATATATATATATATATATATATATATATATATATATATATATGCAAATGTGAATGAATTCTGAGGTTTTACATGCCAACACCCCAATTCGATTATGAGGCAAGCTATAGTGAGGGGGACTCCGGATTAATTTGCACCACCAGGGAATCTTTAACGTGCCCCCAGTGTGTGTCACATGGAAGTTCTTGCATTTGCCCCTCATCGAAATGCGGCCGCCGCGGCCGCGACTTGACCCCGCGACCTCGTGCACAGCAGGGCAATATCATAGCCATTAAGAAGCCGCGACGGGTAAAAAAAGGGATAAGCGAATTGCAGTTGTTTGTTTTGTGTCACTGAACATTCGTTACAATGAAGTTGTCAATTTCTTTTGTTATGTACGTTTTATGAATGGGTTTAGACCGCTTTGTCTTTTTCTGATGTTAATGTATCTGATGATCATACTGCTGTTTTTGTAATCGGCTGGTGACAGCTTTGTCAAGGTGCCTAATGACCAGCTTTTTTTGTTCCACGCCCTTTGTCCTGTATTTTCAGAGCACGAAATAAAAAAACTATTTGACTATTTGCTTAAGTAATATCCACCTCTCCGAACAGTTCAGTTAACCGGATGGAATTGTGATACTTGCCACAGACGATTTCTAAGAATATGCTGCAGTTAAAAAAATCACCGCCCAAGAACTCCGTACGGATGGTTAACCAGCGAAGCTGAAACATGCGGCCCCGGTGTTTGTCACTGGGTTAATCATGTCGGTTAATTAAACGACGGCTTGGTAGGCTGCCGGATCCTCGGTACGCAGTTTCGGCTTGCGCTCGGCTGCACGAGCCTGTTCTTGTGCCCGGGCTGCAGCGCTGGCACGGCGTAGGCGAGCTCATTCGTTCCCGGTTCTGCTCGCGGTGTTGCTGATCGGAAGCTGCCTGCTCCTCAGGAATACGTATTACGCGTGGCCTACCTATTTCGGAGCCGGAGAGAAACTGCTGCGCGCGCTCGAATGCGGCGGAGAGCAACAACTTCACTACTGGCGCAGCCAATCGCGCGCTTCTCTTTCTCTCTTTTTCTTTCGCGCATGCGCACGGAGTTGTGCCAGAGGAGTTTTCGGCGTACAGGCGACAGACCGACGGACGTTCTAGGTCGACTTTTTTTTTTTATATGTTACCCAAATTTGAGAGAGAGAAACAACTTGATTGGTCCATAATAAAATGGAGAGCGTAAAGCGCCTGATGGGGTGGCTCCCTCTTCACGGGTTCCATGTGCTGCCAGGGCTATCGGCCTACATTTGAAACTAAAGAATATCGACAGATATTTGTGAACAAAGCTAGCAAAATTACCGAAGCTAATAGAGTTTCTGTGTCGCGCCCTCCTTAAAGCCACTCTGGAGATTATCCAGACTAGCTGCAAGAAATTATGCGTTTTAACGACGGCTCCGAGGACAGCATCGTTTGGGGTGCCGAGAACACCTGCGAAGCATCCAACAAGGCACCACTTCCCTGGCATTTTCGGCGAGGATGCAGCTTGTTGGATCGACTTGCGAGATTTAGTAGCTGAGCTTACGTTAAGTAATGGTGGGTCATGTTCAAGGGTCTACCTATATTCAAATTATTTTATTTCTCGGCAAGTTTAATAAATGGGGGTAAAGACAGTAGCCCTGCGCAGTGGTAGCAAGGAAAAAAAAAACACGTACACTGAAGTTCAACTAAACCCCTTGCGTATCGAGTGTGGCTCCATTTTGCTTCAGTATGAATCATTGAATGAATTTACTTCTTTTACACGCACACACACACACATTACGCTGAGCATCGCTGCACCACGCCACTTTGCTGAAGGCACTACCGTGTTTGATGGTATGCTCGACATGCTGCGTTCCGTCAGCAGTGGCGGAATGATGGTTTTCTTTCTCGTATGCCACACTGCCAATAATTAACTTGCGCATGTGCTTTGAGCAGGTGGTTCAATTATTTTTATTGAAAACGCAACAAATTTGACTGTACCATCAAATTATAGTTAATTACTTTGATATTATTAGGACTCGCTAGAAAATGCGCAAAGCATCACGTATCACATTGACCATCTTTCTATCTAATTTGCATCGCATTGGAATGAAACACACCTATCGACAGTTATGAATATCACCTATGACTATCACCTATCAAGTTATGACTTGAGGGGTTGAAGTCGCCGAATATAATGCCATCTAAATGTAATAAAGTGCTCCGAGACGTCAAGCTTTGTTTTTTATTCTTTCCGGTAGGTTCTTATAACGAGCTTGTCGTGTTAGAAGAGTGCGTAATGAAGAGTGCGTAACGATAGAAGTTCCCCGCAACTGCCGGGCTCGCGAAGGGCTTCGTCTGTTGTGCCGGTGCTTAAACGCAACCCGTTAGGAGCATCTCAGCATCTCTATACGTACGACGAATGAAACGGACACTCGAAGGGGGTTTGCGCGCGATCGCGGTTCCACAAAACTCGGATTATTTGGTCACATCAAACAGTCCCCACGCGAACAGATAACCGAAACAATAGCTACGTTGTCAGCGTCAGCTCAGCCAAACAAACGTAAAAAAAAACGTCATGCTCACGAGCTTCTCAGTGCCTGGAAGGATTGTGTTTGGATGACGTTAAGCAAAGTCAACTTGCCAAACTATTCCAAATTATTTACGCCATATCGTGCACGAAAATTCTAAATTGTCCATATCAAGCAGCAATAATCGCAAGAATTGTCTTGTCCATAGAAATAACACATTTTCCCAAAAGCGCGAATGCACTTTGCAATTCAGATTGGGTAAAAGAAAAACGATCCAGTGTAAGCGTCGTCGGTGGTGCTCAGGGCAGCCTACACCGACTGGCAAGGTTCATGGGATCGCCCGGTGCGCACTGAAAAGCCTCCGCGAATTCGGGCAGGTATTGCACCGGTATGTTGCACACCGATTCGCCGTCTGTTGTGTCGTTGCCTTCGCACGCCAAGTAGCACAGCGCAATGAAAAGCAGTTGCAGACCCGTGTATTTTTCGAGCCCGAGCACGGCCCAGTCCGAACCGTTAGCGTAGTTCTTATACGCATCCACAAGCGGGCCGTATCCGATTGCGTACGCTGTGTACATCTCGGGATTCTTGACCGCACCGAACGGCCCAGAGCGGACGCATTCGATCAGTGACCGTGCTTGGGACACGTTTTTCCCTTCCTCGTAGGAGAGGAGGAGCAGCTCGCCGAGAGCGCTAGACACCTCGGCCCCAAAGCCTCCGTAATTGAGAGACGCGGGCCGACCGACGTCAAAAAGCGGGAAGGACAGGGCGTACGGCATCAGCTGGAAATCGTAAAACTTGTAGGACAGGTAGTAGTAGTCGAGATTGTAGATGGTGCGAATAATTTTTTCGACTTCCTCCGTTGGTCGCTCGCGCACCGACTGCCGCCAGTTGCTTAAGAAGGAGCTCGTCATGTGCCTTGCCCGAGCTGTTGCAGACGCGTTCTCCTCATCGCTGGGTTCGAAGTTCCTAAATGCCCTTTCCAGCGAGCTCCAGTTGCTGACGACAGTGATGCTCTCGTCGAAATATTCCCACTTGGACAGACGCTTCGAAAATGCACTTCGCACGAGCAGCGTCAGTTGCCTCGCGATAGCCTCCGAGTTCCCGTGGAGAACGTGAGCGTTGTACCTCGAGAACGGTGCCTTCCTGGAGAAGAACATGGACCTACCCAGGCAAAAGGCCCTGTGGTAGATATCTGCCAGACGAGGGCTCTGGTCGTAGTAGTTTAGAACAAGGTCTCTCCTTGCGAATAGCGCCGCAACTTGGACTGTGCACCAGGACACGAACGAGTGGAAAGCGTCCGAACCGTGTTTCTTCCAAAAGTTTAACGCGGCTTCAAGATAATCCACACGGCTCGTTTCAAGCAGGAGGCCATTCGCGACACTAACGTTATATCCTTGTAGGATGGACAGCCATCGGTATTCGGTGAGGCCTATCTCCGGAGCGTGAGACAAACCGCCAGCCGCAGTTGGGTGCTCGTCGGACACCCGTGCAGAAAGTTCGCCCAGTATGTCCAGCACAGGTTCCGCGATGTCGAACGTCTCTTCGAAGCTTACGGCGACTGTGCCGGCCCGTTGGAAGGTCTTCTTCAAGAATTCAAAGTATGCCTTCTTCTGCTTCGTATCCGTCAGGCGCTCCCGCTTTGTCAGCACGAAGAGGAGACATTTTCCAGGGTCGACAGCTATCTTCACGGTACGGTCTGCCGGCGACACGTAGATATCGAAGAGGACGTCCCAGCCTAGTTTGAAGGAGCTGTGCAACAGAGTTCGAAGCACGTCGGCACCCTTGGATGGCCTGGGCCAGACGATACCAGCATCTTCGAGTGCGGCCTTGACGGATTCGAGCTCGTCGCTACCTCCGTTAAGCACGCTGGTGCAACTGCTGTACACGGCGGCCGCCTGCTGCTCCTCGTTCTGTTCCGTCTTGGGTATGTCGACACCCTGCAGTTCTTTAGTGAGCCTGTCCAAGACGAAGTGGAACTGGTCTTCCCACACACTGAGGCGTTGACCGTGCTGCCAACCGTCACAAACGAAGCGCGTGAAGCTCGTGCACGGGTTCACGGAACTGTTGATGGATGCGAGGAGCCGACGCGAATAGGCAAGGCAGCCTTGGGTCACGCAGGCGTAGGAGGCGTTGTGCGGCAAAGACCAGACAGAGCTGATGACCCACAGCGTCGATAGCACCACGACGACAATGCCTGATAACGTGCAACAAACGAGCCAGTGCGTCGAGTCGAGGCCCCTGCACACCTGCGAAAGGTATCGTGAAGATTCAGTGAAAAAGTTGGCCTACGGACTTGTCACAGACCGCATACTAACTCGCGTTGCACGTTATCTACACAAACGCTAGAGATAAATGCTGTTTTTCTGGTAACGGCGTTGTTTTCAAGTCGATTTACATATAAGCATAACTACCGTGAACGTCGTTATGAAAAGAAATACTTTAGCTCGTGACAAATAGCCTCTTCCAGTACCAATAACGACGCATATTGCGGCCTAAATTGAAAAAAAAAATGTGGGGGAGTTGTGCAGTTCTCCCATTTCCTCGCATGCCTTTCGTGGCAAGTGATGTGCTCAGTGCTCGATACAATACTGGGCGTTCC
Organism: Dermacentor variabilis; assembly: GCF_050947875.1. Classification (NCBI taxonomy): domain Eukaryota; kingdom Metazoa; phylum Arthropoda; class Arachnida; order Ixodida; family Ixodidae; genus Dermacentor; species Dermacentor variabilis. The sequence continues at coordinate 86,831,492 of NC_134571.1, read as the reverse complement.
TCCGCTATCAGAACAAAGAGCATTAGGCCAACACTTCGAGAGCAACTTCGCTTGGAAGGTTCATTGCTCAAGTCCGCGGGCCTACACAATAAACTGCAAACGCTGCGTACTACTGTTCCTAACACTAGATAGTGCACGTGGTCTACGTCTTTGTAGCTACGCTCTCTCTTTATCCCCCACACTCCCATCGCCCCGTGCAGGGTAGCCAACCAGAACTGCCCTGGTTAGCATCCTCGCGTTTCTTTACATCTCTCTCTCTCTCTCTCTCTCTCTCTGTGTGTGTTAGTTTCACGGCTGAACATTATTCAATAATAAATAATTAATTAAGGAAAAATCAGACATCCTCCCGTTCGTAGCATTTGCTACAAAGGAAACCCATACGGGTTCATCGAAAGAAAGGGCTCAGAGTTGAAGAAAAATGAAGGACCAGGATGAGTTTTTCTTCAACTCTGAGGCTTTTCATTCGAGTAACCCATATGGCTTTCCTTTGTAGCAGTTGCTGCGAACGGGTGTATGTCTTATTTTTTTTTATTAATTACTTCTCTCCACCTTGCAGGTTTCCGCAGAACTACTACGTCGAACATTATTTGAACGAAAAAGCGCGCTGATAGTATTCGCAGCATGTCATGCACTATCCTATATCAACCGAAAGTATATTTCGCTGTTTGCTCATTGCATTCCGTGAATTTCTGATTGCTACCCACTTCAACACAATGCATAAACTGACAATGACACGTGACAGCACAGTTCACTTCATTTTTGACCGCCATCTGCCTGGAGAGGTACCGGCTGCCCACTGCACACCACCACTCTCTCCTTTTGCCTTCGACTTTGGGTGAAGCGCGTCGTTAGTGACATGCGAGAACCAGACGGGAAGAGGCTTTATGCCACGAACTTGCGCGCCCTCTACTTAAGCACAAAAGGAACGGCGTACTGTAATACCGTGGCTCGTCGGCGTTCGTTTAAAGAACTATCCGGACATGGAACTCCTGTTCCTCTCTTTTTAGATTTAGTGGCATTGAATTTACTGCTTCGCTTGCGACAAGTAAATATCTAAGAGTTCTCAGAGAGTGATCTTGTAGCGAAAGATTTTGAGAAGTCATTGTCTTGTTGAACGGCGCACAAAAACAGCGCATATACTCCCTGCAACAGCACATAACATGTCAGCCATGATGCGCCATGGTGCGCGTTGCAGTCGCAATAGCATGGTGGTTATTGCGCTCGTTCAAATTGATGTGTTAACGCCGGGCAAAGACAAGCCGGAAATTCATCTGAAAAGCATTCAATTTGTTCACTCTAGCATATCATCTCTCCAGTCTCGTTACCACCACGGCAACGCTTTTCGCCAAGGCGGGGGAGGGAGGGGGGGGGGGGGGACTTGTTCCGATTCGGTTCCTTCGATCAAGCGCGTCGTCGATGAGCGAATCACGTTGTATACACTGTGACCTGCAATCCTATAACAACTTTACCAGAAGATTTAGCGATTGCTTATGCTTCGTTTTGGTGCTACAGCAGTTAAGAACGCTAAACTGAGTATGTTTTGCCTGTCTGCCCGTACTTTCCGCGATTATGACATCGGTCATAGTCGTCGCCGCCAAGTAGTCATTTATCGCGTTTTCGTCAGGCCATCTCGTCATTCCCCGCTTAAGCAGGGGTGAAGAAAAATACAAATTCGCCCGCGCCACCGCTATACTGAGTGCATTGGGAACAGGTGAGCAGGCGTCTCCTCCACTAGCCCGGCCGTGACTGCGCGTATCTGTCCGCGCGCCGTATTTTGCAAGTCATCCGCGGCTGGGCGAGCGGAGCAGGCTGGTGGCTTTATGCGCGCTGTGTGTGTTCCGACGCACCCAGTGTTGGATGTCGCGTCATCTCAAGTTTCCAAGACGCGGTGAAGCGAAAGGCAGCACGAAGCATTCGCTGTGCGCTGTCGGAGCTCTTAATCGCGCCAGCGTTGCGATAGCGAGTATTTGTGGTCATCGAATGAGATCTGGGGCCCTATAACGTAAAACTATTCCAATATGTTTTCTATTGCAATGTCCTGACGTCAAATTTGCGTAACCGGCGACGCAAGCATCAGGCAGTCACCCGCAGGGTTGTCTGAAGAAAGCAATCAAATGCTTTCCTCGTTCATAGGAGGTCACTTTTGTTTGCTTGAAAAACGAATAACATTGCCTACACTGAGCGGCTTGTCTTATCTAATTGGCTCACAAGAGGCGAGGAGCCCGCTCAAGTGGAGAGGGATTCGATGGGGCCGAGCCACTGCACTGAAAATCGAAAACACGATGAAGAGAGTGGTGCTGGAGTCAGCGATTGGTCCGCTTTCCCTTACTTAACTTGCGGTGGCTCGTCGACAGTCGCGGTGGCATGCAACGGAAGCTTAAGAATGACGCTTAAACGGATCCTCAGCAGAGAAGAGTTGAAAGAACGAGGTCGTAAAAGTGCCGAAAGTGCTCGAAAACGTTACACGGGCACGCAAACAGTTTTATTACAGGCAAATAAACCCATGCCCTCCGGCAGGTGCGAGAGCCAGTGCCTGAGCGATCGGCGGCAGCCATCTTTTATTCCTTTCGGAACGGGGCAGCCTGCTGCTATTAAAAAAAAATCAGTTTTGTTCGGCATATTAATGCATCATTAACGCGTACACGTCACTGTGACGTGGTGAGTTCTTGCGGTTTTGTGACGTCGCGTGTCAGGCAGGTGAAGTGGGTGCAGCCCGAAAACCAATAGCCGAGGGCTGATGGCGAAAAGGCGTCGAATCAGAAATAAGTATATTTCTTTCGTTCGGTCAAATCATGTATAATCAATGTGTACACGTTATATCAGATGGGGAGCTATTGTGGTTTTGGTGACGTCGCGTGACAGACAGGTGAAGTGAGAGTGATCCAAAAAAGTTTTTGACCAATCGCGGAGGGCTGATTGCAGAATTGGAATAGAAAAGTTTGGAATAGTTTTACATTATACCGCCCCTTCTCATGTTTGCACGTACGTGCGCGAGACCATGCTTGTTAATTTAATTATAGTGAGCGAATGTTTACTGCAATTTATACGGCCAACAAAAACCACAAACATTACTTCGTGTAGTTGTCTAATACTCTACTATTTCTATCAATGCTTTGCTTTTCAGGCAAAACTGAAAATTTGTTTAAATGAGCACCAATGTGACCTTTTATTGCGTGGTTGAATAAATCATTTTGGATTTCGTCAACACTGTTTCTCTGGAAGTAAATTAGAATCGACCATCGCAAGCGCGCCTCGTCTTCGCAAGTACCAGCTGCTGTAGAGAAGTGGGTTGCTTTTGTCACTGCCTCCTGACTAGTAGGAGTCCGGACATACCAGACAAATTCTTTTAATCCCTTTCCCCTCTCCCCCAAGGCAAGGGATAGCAGGCTGAAGCGTGCTAGCTCATGCCGACCATCAAATAACGTATCCATCTCATGCGAACAATGATTCCAATTAGGAAACGCAATTGTTGAAAATTTTGTGCGAAAACAAGTACAAGGTATTTTAAAGTTGTTAGAATTATAAAAACGCAGGTTACCGCAAACTAGAGATCCATCACCGCTACAAAACCCTTGAACACTCCCGACTGTCCCCGAGCGCGTCCCTGAAGCCTCCGTGCCCACCTGCGCCCCAATTTTATCAGCCAATTTCACTAATTGGTTAATAAAGTTGTTATACGTCTCGCGTAGCTTCCATAGCCTGCCAAGTTAACTAGGGCACCACCAGCCAAACCAGTGCGGGGATTGAAAGCGGTGCTACTGAGCATGTTCTTCCGAGGCGAAGGATAGATCCCATCGCTTACCAGAAGCCTCCTTGACTTGTTTTCACTGCGACACTTGGCGCTTGCTGAGGGCAGGGAAAACAATGGCGAACTGTACTTGCTCAAGGGCAGCTGAGCGTCCTGGGTCTTTGTAGAGGGCAAAGGCGCTGCCCGAGGAGCGGCGTCGTTCGAAACGCCTCGGGGACGATCTGCAGCAGCGGTGACGCCTTCGGGTGCAGTGGAGCTCGTACTCTGAAGGGCACGTCTGACTGCAGCGGCTTCGGCCGAAATTATACTACCGCCTGACCCTGAAAAACGGAAAATAGCAATGGTTTTTGCAGACAGATAAGTCGGCTGCCTGACAGTGTAATAGCGCAAAGCTACTTATGGATTTCATTTGTGATATCGTGCTGCTGTCGTGCGGATGACAAATCTAATGCGTTAGCATTCTTAGGGTACTTCACGACGCATTTTCCGGGGGCCATCTATCTATCTATCTATCTATCTATCTATCTATCTATCTATCTATCTATCTATCTATCTATCTATCTATCTATCTGTCTATCTATCTATCTATCTATCTATCTATCTATCTATCTATCTATCTATCTATCTATCTATCTATCTATGTTCCGGCTTGCCTGGCTCACTGGGTAGCCAGCGGTCGAATGGCTAGCGCATAGGGCTGCTGTGCTGAGGCGGCAGGGTCGGAAACCAAGTATCGGACCAACTTAGATCACTGCTTAGTTGGCAATGTGTACATACGTGACATAAGGGACGGGGTACGTACCGCTGTTCGAGGAAACTGTTTAACGCCGACTTAAAAAAAAACTTTAAATTAAATTATGTGGTTTTAAGTGCCAAACCCACGATTTCATTATGAGGCACGCCGTAGTGGAGGACTTCGGAATAATTTGGGCCACCAGGGGGTCTTTAGCGTGCACCTAAATCTAAGCACATGAGGGTTTTCGCCTTTTCACTCCATCGAAACGTGGTCGCCGTGGACGGGATGCGATCCGACGACCTCGTGCTTAGCAGCCCAGCACCATAGCCACTGAGCAAGCATGGCGGGTTGACATAGACTTGTAGTACTGGGTATGTGCCACTCCATCTGTGCTTTTCTAAAATGAACTCTTTGGTGCCAATTTGGGTGCCTCGTGTGCGTGCCGCTTTTCACTAAACCTCTTTGACGTCAACTTGAGTAACTGGGTATGTACTACTGGGAATGGGTCGCTCTATAATAACGAAAAAATTGGCTGCGGCTTAGCTCAGCTAACCCTGGATATGCGACGCGAAATCTTGGTTTAGCCTGGTTAAATCTTGTTTTCACTTGGCTAACGTTTTATTTGGCTGTAATAATTATACTTAGGTATACGATCATCGTTAAGCCAGGTATGAGGACTGTCATTAGGTCGGTGGCTAGACATGACTGTGATTAGGCTTGGGTAGACACGCGTCATTCGACGGTGCGACGCCTGTTGTGCCACAAAGAAAGAGCAAGTGCTAGACATGCAAAGAGACGCCGCGAACATGCGCAGCGTCGAAGCCCATCGCACCGTCGGAGCTCGACGGTGCGACGCCTGTTGCATTCCGGACCTTCCCCAGTGAAGGAGTTCGCCGGGCGATATCCGCGAGGTGGTGCGACGCCACTTAGCGACGACGGCTCAAAGCCTCCCGCTTCCGCGAAACGCTCAGGGAAGATGGCCCGGCCTCGCTCTCATCCACGGCCAAGCTTGCACTGGCTCGCGCGGCACACCTGTTAGCCAGGCGCGCGGCGAATCACGTAGTCATGCGGCGACCCAGCTGCGAAGAGTACATGCCCCAAGCCGGCGGCGCAGTTCGGCGCGGCGAGTCACGTAATGCACTGCCAAGGCTACGGCGTAGCTGCGGTCAAATTGCTTGCGGCGGCGAAGCTTGGCTCGACGTGATTAGTAAAGGGTACGCTTTAAAATACCCCTTAAATGTATCCGATGCTGAGCAGAATTGAACCCACGTCACAAGGGTTGCTTAAAGACAGGAACCCGACACATTAGCAGGCAGCGCCGCAAATGCACTGGATATGTGCGGGTCTTCAATGAACCTCTCGCCCAACTAGGGTCACTGAGTAAATACCACTGAGTGTGCGGTGTGATGGTTGGGGTTGTGGGGATGCGCGACTCTCACGCGTCCCCTGATATGTTGTTTTCCCGCATAGCTCCCGTCTCCTGCAACGCGGCTTCGCCACATGGACTGGTGCCCGCGGCGGTCGGTGTGGTTGAAGCGCAGTACGAGAGATGGCGCGAGTGTTGCGCTGCTGACGCCGCCTCACGGCGGGGTTACTTGGGGGCGGAAAAGGAAGGCTCTTCCTCTTTGGGATCGGGGAGGCTCTTCCTCTTTGGATTCGGGAACGGCAAGCGCCGCGGAAGTCCTTCGCGTGCACCGATCCATGCTTCTGCGAAACCGTCTCGCGTGGCCTCCTTCGAACGCGCCACCGTTCGCGTGACCATACGCGTGAACGACCAGGCGTTGGGATCCAGCACGGGGCGAACATATTCGCTCGTTATCCGGTCGCGGTGAGTCGGACTTCTAGATTTGTCGCGCGCCCATCGGCATGTTTTGTGGATAGCAACTCGGCTAGCAGGCATTGATCTATGAAAGGTGCAATAAATGCCCTTGTAATTGTTCGCACTACTGTGTTGTCGTTCCTTTGTCCCAAGAGTATGAGGAAGGAACCCCACAGGGTCGGGCATGAAATAGATGGCAGCTGGCCCATGCCATCGTCCAACTTATCCACGCTGAGGACGTTGCTGAAGGGAGAGACTTGTTCTCATCGAGAACGCGGAATATGGAATTTATTTACATTATCTACATGAGAACGTTACAGTTCATCAGTCTAACATGACTGAAAGAGGAATGCACACTGAGGAGCCGCCAACGGTTCCTTAAATAAACTCTGTCCTTCCTAGATCCCTAGGTGAGGGAAAACGGCAGTTCACCGCCGACCACTTCGGAGCGTCCAAAGTCATCGTAGCCGACCCGCCTTTGAGGGTGAGGGTTTACGCACTCACTTCCACACAAGTTGCACTGACCACGCCGAGGTGAGTGGGTTCTCGCAGACATGGTGCTGCCCCGAGCAGGCGCCTCTTTATCCCAGAGTCGACTCCGCAGACGATGGCCGCCGCGTCTGTCCACTTACTCACGACTTCTAAGCCGCGTGAGACGGCACCGCAAAATATATTCTAGGAGCTCCCCTGCTCCAAAAAGACCGTGCCGGGGTCGGCGTACACACTAACAATACGTGCTCCCCCGCCGCAGCCATGGTGGCCCCGTCGGGCTGGGAACTGACCAGCTCCCGCCGGTCAAACGTAACAGCGACAAGCGGAGGAGCAGTTCTCAGTGGCACCGGCGCGTCCCGCTTCTCGTCTCGGAGGTAACGCGCGGATTTCGCACTGCCACTAAATGGTGCAGCGTATACAGAAAAGAAGCGCGAGAGAGGAGCGCGGTTTACGGCGCGACGCATTTTTCAGCGTGCGCACGCACCGGCGCGCAGGCTTCGCAGCGGCGGCGATATGCGGCACCGAGTGTTCTTAGGGCAGCGCGAAAGGGCAGACCCGATGCAATGCACGCCTCATAGGCAACTCGTTTCGACAGCGGAAATACGTTGTGTCGCTATGTTGACTGAATGCTAACGCATCACCGTCGACCTTCATCGTGAGATGGGTGCTACCGCACTTCCTTTTCTTCATGATCGTGTTGTTAGTTGTGCGATTATCCAAAAAAAGACGGACAACACGAAGTGGGTATGAAAGAGCGGATATAATTTTTGTTTTCTTCCTCTTTTTTCTCCCGTTATGGGAGGGCACTTATAACCCGAAGATGTGCTGGCTAATAGGTGCCACTCGCTCACTTTCTCGCTGATTGCTTGCTTAATGGTTAACATCATTCCGTTTACCTCATACTCGCCCCTTGGCGGCTATGAAGTGCCGGACGACGGCGATGAGCAGCTCATTTTTCCCCCATGCCATAACACTTTGGAACGCACTCCCTGGTACTATTGTTTCGTGCAGCGACCACAAAACATTTCGCGAGAAACTAAACGATTTTGAAAATGCCAGCATAACCACCTAAATACCACACTTGTCTTATTAATATTTATTTATCACCTCGTTAGTACTGTCTATATGTTCCTTTTTCTTCTTTTTTGTACCTATTACAACAATGTTACTTTCTCATGAAGCTGTGCAACTTTAATGTACGCCCCCCCTTATGTAATGCCTTCGGGCCCTTAAGGTTGAATAAATGAAATGAAATGAGATTGATTGATTGATTGATTGATTGATTGATTGATTGATTGATTGATTGATTGATTGATTGATTGATTGATTGATTGATTGATTGATTGATTGATTGATTGATTGATTGATTGATTGGGTGTCAGATCGACTGCATGATTCATTCATTCATTGGCGCTGTATAGGAGAGCTCCGGGTGAATTTTAACTACTTGTTTTTCTTTACCGCGCAATTAAACTATGCGCACGGATATTTTGCATCTTCCCGCCTGTTGTAACTGCTCCCGTCGTTTAATCGCTGTTTAACTGCTAACAATACAGCGGCGAAGGATCGAACCCTCGGCCTCAGTAGCGTAACACCATATCCACTGAGACACCATGACGCTGGTGTTGGAAATGCGCTTGTTGCGATCGCTGCTTATGGGTATAGCATGCATAGGCTAAACCCCACTAAGCTGCGTAGGCTGGTACAGGGAATGACCGCGAAATCCTCGAGGCCGGCTGAAATACTATCGAACAACTCTGTGCTATACCTACTTTGCACTGTAGCTTGCTGAGCGTCGGTGTCCACACTGGAAGGCGTTTGTACACTCGTTGACGCCACCAATGCGCTCCCTCGGATACCTTGGGGTGAGCTGGTGGCGCCGTCAGAACCGCTGGGCGGACGCTTTCGTCGTTGGCCAGCGGCCGAGCGTGGCTTCGAACCCCTGACTTCCCCCTTCTTCTTGACTGACTTGTTCGGTGGGGGGCGGGCCTCCGCGGGGGAATTCATGGTGACTAGCACGGGGAAATGGCAGCGCGGTCAAGCGAGCAACTTGGATAGGCGTTCGATCGCTCAGTGCACGGCTCGCGACCTTCGAACGTGGCACGAGAAGAGGCGATGGCAATGGTCCATGATCTGCTCCGCACATGCCAAAATACAAACACCTTGGAAGACGACAGGCAAAATACTGTCTCTGTGCCTGGCTGCGGGTCGATTACTTCGGTATCGCCCAACGAGCGTTGATCTAGAATCAGCAGCATGTGCGCGGGCTTGAAAGTCCACTCTTGTTTCTGAAAACAATGCATATTGTCGACGACTCTTATTCGCCTCCGTGTTACGCGCCAGTTATTCATCAGTTGCCCACAAAATTCGTTTTTAATGCGATTGGCATTCTTAGGATACGTTAAGCACTTTCCGGTATATGTTTATCTATACATACCTATACCTCTCTCTGACCATGATCGCTCCAAGTGGCACAAGCTGCCTACTCCTATGGGCCACTAGGTACGTGCCAGTGGTCATGATTCCGTTGTAGTTGTTACATAGCCACCAATACACGCAGCTACATCATTCGACGCTGTCGTCGTACCTTCGTCATCATTTCAACAACATCATCCCATTGCCGTCATATCGTAGTCGCCATACCGCCTTCGTTCCATCGACATCCTTCCTTCTCAGTCGCAATCATGCTGTCGTCATTCAATCGTGATTATGCCGCCGTTGTCATGCTATCGTCGTCATTGCGCCGTCGTCATACAGTCGTCATCATGCATGCGTTCTAATACGTCGTCGTGATGCCGCCGTGGTCGTCGTCATTCCAGCTTCGTCATCAGATTATCTTCATACTATCTTTGTCACGCCATCGTTGTTATACAGCCGTCGTCATTTCCTGTTGTTCTCCTGCCGTTATCGTCACGCCATCGTCATCATACCAACGTCATAATTTCAGAATCGCCATCCCATTGTCGCCTTCTCCTTCCTCGGCTTCGTCGCTCCATCGACGTCATTCCTTATTCGTCTTTCCATCGTCGTCACTTCATCGTCATCACACAGTTGTCGCAATGCCGTCATGGTCATGGCCGACCCTGGCAAGCGAATGTCATAGTGAAGTGGGCCGATCCCGGAGTCAGCCGAAGCAATGAACATCTTATAATGACCCCTGCCAGATTCTTAATGAAGGTGTCTTCAGCAATATGATGTGTCGCTACATTGCTCAAATGCTAATCGTATTAACATCGATATTCATCGTGAGATTGGTTCTGCCAGAATTGTATTGCCCCATGTTCACAGCTTTTCTCTAAATTTCTGCCTATCCTGTTTCCCTCAACCAGAGTCCGCCTTCACAACAAAATTCACGCAGGCATCGTCTCAGGATGACTGTCGACGTCAATGCGACGTCAATGCAACGTGCCGTGTTGTCGCCCCCTAAACGCGTCATGTATGAGCCGTGTACTGCAGCCGGACTCCTCTTTCACGCTTCCCTCCAGAGACGCTCCACCATGCAACGGCTGTGTCGCGAAGTCGGCGCGTGTCTGAATTGACGGAGGTTCGATTCCGCCCAGCACCGGAGAAATTAAACCTTTTTCATTGATGAGTGGCACATACCCAGCCCCATATAGGGCTCGAACCTCACGTTTGCTGACAGACGCCGGCGCCACTCCTCCTGGAGTATAGCGGTGTAACAACGTAAGAGGTCGCCGGCACTGTGAGGCGCTCGCGATTCCCGCGATAGGATAGGAATAAACTTTATTGGTACAACATTTATTGATGTTGGCGCCTGGGGATAGGCTGCCAGGGGTCCATCGCCCGAGGAAAATCTTCCGAGATCCTCGGCAACGGCCCTGGCCTGCTGGACGGCCCACTCCTGGTCTTCGGGTGCCTCGCTGAGGAGGGCGGCTTGCCATCTCTCAGCGAGGCGCCCCGCTTCAGAGGGTCCTGCTATTGTCTTCCCCCTTCCTCCTGGTCCTTCTTCCTCACTGCGTTGGCATTCCCAAAGCACATGGGCTATGTAGGCCCGTTCGTGCTCGCACCACAGGCAGCCGGGCGACGGGTGCAGCGCGGGTCACAGGTGGCTCAGGCGGTAGGGGTTGGTGAAAGGGCCCGTCTGCAACCGTCTCAGGTCGACCGCCTGGGACCTGTCCAGCCGCCCGTGGGGTTGTGGATATTTCCTTCGGTCTTTCCTATAGTGACCAAGCACCTCTCGGTACGTTGCCGGAAACTCCTCGACATCGCAGTCGGCGTCCCCGTGATCCCCAGCTCCGTCCGCCGCGATTTGGGTTGCGTTGGTAACGACAGCGGCGGCGCCGGACGGGGTGGCCGCACTCCTCCGCTGGAGTCACGCACAACAACGGCAGCGGCTGCCCTCTGGGTGACCGCGTCGCGGCGGGTAAGCTGCCTCGCGACTAGGTGGGCGCGCTCGTTGTGGTTGGGTGGGATGTCGGTGCGTCTTCGCCCGTTGCATTGTTGTTGTCATTGTTGTCGCGGCTGTTGTTGTTGTTTTTGTTACTGCCAAGCTCCCCGACGTGCGCGGGGAACCACTTGAGGGACTTGTTTGTAATCGTGCCGGATCCGAATTCCCCGACCCGGGCGTTGAGTATGCGCGCCACATCCGCGGACACCCAACATTTGGTGTAGTTCCGAATCGCTGATTTGGAGTCGCTGATTATCAGGCTATCCTCCGCACCTCCGCGGACTACCGCGAGGGCTATGGTCATCTCCTCCGCTGCTTCGGCCGACGGCAGCCTCGCTGATGCCGTGACTCGGATCCTTCCCTTTGTATCTACGACTGCCATGGAGAAGGCGGGCGCCGCCGCCGTCGGCCAGCCGTGTCGATGTTGTCGCTGTTGCTCTAGCCGTTTTTTGTCGTAGTAGTAGTAGTGATGGTGGTGTTGGTAACTGCGGTTCGTCTCGCACAATCCCTTGTAGCGGCGGTGGTGGTCGACGTCCCTCGTCACCATCAGAGTCACCAACCGGCCGCGGGTACCTGGCTTCATCGTCGTAGAGGACGCCTTCTCGTCTTCCATGCTTCTCGAGGATTGCTACCACTCTGCGTATACGTCCTTGCACGTCATCCACCGGGTGCATATTCTTCGGCATGTTTTCCGTCTGTATGGCGTCCCTGATTTCCGGTAGCAGTGATTCCTTCAGTCCACGCGCCTCGTGATATCGAACCACGAGCAAGTCTAGGATTCGTCTTCCCGTTATGGTGCTCGACAGCCTCTCTAGCTGCGCGATTCTCTGCGCCTCGGCGATCTCCTCGAGCGTGTTGTGTACGCCCAACTCGAGGCGCCTGTGGGTTGACGTGTACTGGGGTACACCCAGGGCGGTCTTGAACGCCCTGCGGATCCTGCGATTGAATGCACGCGATTTTTGCCTCCTGGTGTCGCCGTTGTTTCACTATCGTTCGGCGGTCGGGTAGCCAAGGTGCTGTTACGAAGCCAGCACGTCCCAAGTTACGTGAAGTCAATATCACCGCTGTCTACCACTGTTGTGAAATGGGGAGGGGGGGGGGGGTCCGTGCGGCCACGAAGGTTCGATTGGTGGTGCCGTCCCAAGTGCCGGGAGAAAGAAGGGCTCCGAGCGACGTTGAAGAGAATGAAAAAAAAAAGGATTATATTCAAGAAAGGTACATGGTTCAGTTTTACAACACGGTTCCAACTATCCAACTATGGTAGCGTCTTTGCATGTCCAAACATATCCCTCTTACAGCCGTCCGGATTCGCTTTTCTTGCCCTTTTCCCCTCTTTCCTTCGTTGAAGGAATCCACTGGCCAACCACGAACGCCGAATGGTTCACTACCTCTATCGTCCCTCACTGGTCTTCAACGTGCGACTCGTGTCTCCATCGTGGGGCACCTGTCTCCAACGTGGCACAATAGGGGGCAAGCAGCTGCCGTCGACGCTTTTTCCCGGGAGTTCTCGACGATGACCCTGTCACTGATCAGTGGCCCCTTCGTGACGGTTGGGAGAGGCGACGTTGCTGTCTTCAAGCCAGCTGCCTTGAAGTGAATAATGACGCGTGAACATCAAACGTGACAGCTGCGTGTCGCTGGTGGGGCATCCCCTGCTCTGAGGCACCGCGAGGCATAACAGTGCCCACTACAGCTGCGTGGTGAAGTGTCATAACAGTGACAAAGACATCCTGAGTCTGCAGCCGCCCATCAATCTTTATGCAGTTTCCCGGGCAAATTGTATGAAAAGGAACGCAGGCAAGCATGGATAACCACCGTCCGCAAAATCAAGTCGTAATGCAAAAGTTTACCGTTTTACTTAATGTTTGCTATTACTCGCGGCCGCGTCGTTGCTTCGCCATCTAGCTCAGTCATGACAGTTCGCTCGTGACAGCAACAATTACGATGGTCGCATAATTACTTAAGGCATGACGATGAAGACATGATGATGATGGAATGACAACGATTACATAACGACGATGAATTGACAACGCTAGATTGACGACGACGGAATGATGACGGCATGGCAACGAAGGAATGAAGGCGACGAAATGACGACGACAGAATGACCACGATGGCGTAATGACGATGACGGCATAATGACGAAGCTCTGAAGGCAACAGTGTGATTCTGATGACATAATAGATCCCTTATAGACAATCTCCCAGATTATCACGACATTCATCACCATGAGGTGCCTGGTATAACCGTTGAAGCTAATGGCATATTAAAAATAATCGAATGTCTGAAACTAACACCAGCTGGAATCGATTGCATAATATATACAGATCATATACATATACGTATACATATACATATACATATACATATACAATACGTATACAGAGATCCTAAGAAATACAAAATACATTTTCGGTGCTCTTTTATCGTACTTTTTCCAACTATCTCTCGTGACCGGCATCCGATCAAACTATCATGAACCACCAAATCATAGGCATTCCCCCTCCTCAAAAAGAGAGAGAATGCGCGAACGATAATCCTTAATGTTATAGCCCTCCCAAAAATAGAAATGAGGATTTCACCCAGCTTCTAATGAGGGCAGGGCGGTGCCCCTAACCCCACCTGGGGCTACATGTCCAAGACTCACCCAAGGAGATCCTACTTGAACACGTCACATCCAAATTGGGCTTTAGCTTGACAACACTACCGACGGCACCGACCAGGCTCGGAAATAGTGTCAGCAGAGATACATTTCTTGATGTGATCTTTACCTACAACATTAAAAACACAACATGAACAAACATGGGGGAGAACCTAGGTAGTGACCATTTCATTATAAGCAACTCCATAGCATCGCCAAAGTTACATCGGGTGATCGGGACCACCGGGCTAAGGAACTGGGTAACCTTCCGAGAGCACGCTTTTTCAGAGTGGATGCCCGAGGATGTGACAGGACAGGCCGCTTTCGTACGAGAGGCACACGAGGCGAATTCCCGGAAAACCTCGCGCACAGCGGAAACGCCGGCGGTAGATCAACATCTGCTGCTCCTGTGGGAGAGTAGGCGGAGCCTGCTCAAAAAGTGGAAAAGGCAACGCCTCAACAAATGCCTATACGAGGGAATCGCCGCCCTCTCAGAGGAGGCAAGCGATTACGCAGCAAAGCTCGCCACCGACGGCTGGGTGCAGTTCTGTGCGTCCCTAAGCGACACCCTGGGAACCGCACGGACGTTGACAATACTGAGGAGTATATGCTAGAACCGGACAAATCCAAATCTACGATGAACCGACTCTTAAAAAGATGGCAGACGACTGTCGTGGTGCTGATGAAGATTTGATCCAGGCACTCAAAAATTGATATATAGGGGATACCACGACGGCCGAAATGTACAATAGAGTACACAGGAATCGAAAATGCCGAATTAGACCCGCCAAAAACGATAGAGGAAGTTTTCGCGGCGGCCCAGGCTGCTTACCGGAACTCCGACCCCAGGCTGGATCCTACACCAAATCCAATGATCCGCAACCTTAGTAACGAGATGGTTGAAAGAATCACACAGCTTCTCAACGAGCAATGCTGGTCCCAAGGCCAGGTTCCCCCGCAGTGGAAGGAGGCTAAAATTATAACCATGCCCAAACCGGTAACATCCTGCATGGAAAAGCTATACGAGGGGGTAATCCAAGCCCGATTGCAAGATTACATTGAGAAAGCAAATATTTTTTCGGCAACCATGATCGGCTTCCGCACCGGGCTCTCATCACAGGATCCTTCTTTACTGCTTAAAGAAGATGTGTTGAGCTGCATACCTAAAAGGCTGAGAACATCTAATATTGGCCCTAAATTTAAAAGGAGCTTTCGAAAACATCTCACATGAAGCCATCGTTTCGGAACTCAACGCTATTGGATGTGGAGAGCGAACGTTCAACTACATTAAATCTTGCCTCTCGGAACGAACAGCAACAGTTGGCATGGGCCAGATAAGTCCGTCACCTTTTTCGATGCCTAACAAAGGCACACCTCGAGAGGCGATCATCCACCTCACCCCCCCCCCCCCCCCCGTTATTTAACATTTCTATGCGCCGGCTTGCTAGAACCGTTGACGAGATACCACGCCTAGGCTACACATTGTATGCGGATGATATTGCACTCTGGGCTACGATGGGCTACTTAGCGCAAAAAGAACAAACGCTTCAGGAAGCCGCGAGGGCCGTAGCGGAGTTCGCGCGAGACAGCGGACTCATCTGCGGGCCGGAAAAATTCGAAGTTATATGCATAAGCAATAAATACTACACGAGAAACGGTAATATAAATCTAGAAGTAAATGGCCATGCTATAGCAGAGGTTACCAAAGCCCGAATATTGGGATTCTGGGTCCAAAGCGACTCCAAAACCGATCATTCCATAACTACACTTTAAGCTACACTCAAACAGATTGCAGGAATTATTCATCTAATCACGTATCACAGGAAAGGCACGAAGGAAAAAGATACCATTCGGCTCATACAAGCCCTCGTAATGAGCAGGGTAACGTACGCATTTCCGTACCAAACGCTAGACAGGGTAAAGGAGCACGGGGTGGACTCCCTCGTCAGGAGCTCCTATAAAGCCGCACCCGGCCTGCCCCTAGGAACATCGACAGAGCGACTTTTGGCTCCGGGCGTGCACAACACTTATGCCGAGTTGAGGGTGGCGGTCCCCATCGCTCAGAGGGACAGACTTAGTCAGAGCTCTCCTGGCAGGGTGCTCCTGATCAGAATTGGGCTCCCACCCTACCCTCAGCACCTCCGTGGGAAGCCAACAGACGCACGCCATGAAATTCGAAAAAAGGTTGCAGTAGCACCTATCCCCAAACGCATGAACAACGATCACCACGCTAACAGACGCAAGGAAAAAATCAAGTGGCTTCGGAAAGAATTTGGGTCCGACCCGAACGTGACATACGTTTACGCAGTGAGTTACGACAGACGGAGCTGTGTAATTACTGTAGCCGATAACAATATGAAGCTGCTGACGAGCGCCTCTCTACGTACAACTTCGGCTACAAAGGCGGAAGCTTCGGCCAAAGCCTTAGCCATAAGATACCAAGCACGCAGAGGAGAACCATCAGTGATTTTTCCGGACTCACAGGAGGCATGCAGGCGCTTCTTAAGGGCCGGCTGCTCATTGAAACCTTGAAGTTAATGGGACATAGACTTGCGCATAACCACATGTTGATCTGGTGCCCGGGGCATGCCTGGGCTCGAGAGAAACGAGAGGGCTGACGGTCTGGCTCGAGAATTCAGTGACCGAGCAGAGCCCTCAGCTTCCTCGAGCCAAATGGCAATACCGACAACAGCCAGAGATATTCTAGCGCGCCAGCGTCTCACACGCAAAAGAATTCGGATCTCATAAGGCACTCAAAAGTGGGGAGGCCGCAGACCTCCGAAAAACTCAAACAAACGGTTATTCAAATTTATTAAGGCTAAACAACATTTATCCGACGCTCTAGCAGGATACTTGCCCTTGGTGTGGCGCCAGACCGACATTATACCACATCTCGTGAGGTTGCACTAAAAAAAAACAGCAAACATAGTGTACTTCCTGGGGAATGAGATAAATTCTAACACGGAGCAGTGGGAGGCACAACTCGCCAGCTCGAACACAGAGGTGCACCTAGCACTTCTGGATCAAGTCCGGCGGGCGGCTAAGGCCAGTGGTGCCCCGGACATATGGCCCCACCTATAATTCCCCACGACTCGTTGCCCCCCCCCCCCCAATCCTTAATAAAGTTTTCTTCTCGTGGCCGACGTCATACCTCATGTCTGGAAGGTTAGCAAAATAATTCCTACATACGCACAAAAACGGCACCAATCGTCGTGAAAGAACTACCGTCTTACGAGTGTCTACAAAAATAATAGAGCACTTAATTTATTCACACATCATGAAATTTCTGTTATTCGTAATTTTTTTTTCACCCCTGCCATCATGGATTTCTTAAACATGGCTCGTGCTCTACCTAGCTAGCCCTGCTCATTAACGATATCAGCTCCAGCCTAGACGTTAACGTGCCCGTCGACGCACTCCTTTTAGATTTATGAAAGCTTTTGATAAAGTTGCTCACAAACGCCTTCTACTGAAACTCCTACATTCAAACCTTAACCCCTTGTTCTAAACTGGATGCGTACTTCCTTATACTAATCGTCAACAGTTTGTGTGGGCTAACAACCGTGCGTCTTGTAACATACCGGTTGTCTCAGGCGTGCCCCAGGGCACGGTTCCGGGTCCCTTACTTTTCCTAATTTATATATATGATCTTCCCAATAATATATGCTCCAGCACTCGTTTATTCACCAACGACTGTGGTATTTACCGCAACATCAATAACAACCTTGACTTTGCCAAACTGCAACATGACCTGCAAAACGTCGAAAAATGGTGCGACATGTGGTTGATGTCCCTCAACACAAAGAAAACAGCACTCATTCCCTTCCACCGTCAGTCGTCGTATTCCACAACATGTTACACAATATACAGTTTCCAAATATCTTCCTTACACTCACATATCTTGGCGTCTGCCTACTTCGTGATCTTACATCTGTGACGTGATCTTACATGGTCGTCTCACATAACATCACAAATGATGCTAACCGCACCCTGGCTTATTCACGTCGTAAGATGCATCGCCTCTGTAAAAATACTTGTTTACCAAACATTGGTACTAGCGAAACTCGAGTGCGCCAGCGCCATTTGGGACCGCCATCAGATTAACCTTTCGTTGGAGCCAGTCCAAAATCGTGCTGCAAGGTTCATTTATTCAGAATACTCTTATCTAACTAGCGTCACAGCACTAAAATCCCAGGCCAACCTTCTCAGTCTTGAATGCTCCCGCAAAATTTCCAGCTTTCCCCTTTTCACATATTTTATCACTCGTCGATTAGCCCAACACCCTCTGGAGAACTTCAGCCCTTCTGGCTGTACCCTCTCCCCTTGAGCTACGTCACGCAAAAGAGGCCCACATAGAAGTTCGATGCAGCGTGCTACGAAGCTACGAGCGGAGCAGCTGAGTTGAAAATGAGACGCGGAAGACCGAGTGGGCGATGACGGCAATAACAATTCGATTAGTTCCGGGAACCCTGCCGCTGCTGGATAGCTTCGGCGTTAGAAAAGTCCTGGCATGCTGCGACATGCTTCCGAGCGCACTTCTTTCTGGACGTGAACCGTGCATGTAGTCTCTGCGCTTGTGCTGCGCTTGTGCTGCGATTGCGGTAGTGTGTCCGGCAAGCCATCCTTGCCGCGGCACGTGGATTACGTTCATGCCAGGATATGCTTAATAAGTGCTGCGTGCCCAATTGCTGGAGCAGTTGCAAATCGGGGCCGAAAAATCATGCGTTCATTTTTCCGCAAGATTAATGACAGAATATTGCATGCCTTCATGTTTCCACAAGATCAATGACAGAATATTGGGTACCAATGCTAAGGCAAAGAAGGGAAGAGCTGTAATTCTGCGGACTAAGGCAGCTGTTTCTTTGTAAATAATCGCACGAATGTTTTGTGTCTCCATTACTAAACTCATTTGAGGTGCTGTAAATATGTGGATTGCGGTACTGTATGTAATAATGCCTCGAAAGCGAAATTATTCGTTTAGAGCCTAATCTAGACTGGAATAAATACATGTGTCCCGAATGGGAAGAAGGGCACACCAGTGAAGTTGTCATGAGATATGTGTTATGGTGCAGTACTAACATTTTGTTGAAGAACTTTTGTGGTCGCATGAACGGCAAACTCTTTGACACCGACGATAAATCAAGGCAAAGAATCTACTCTGAAGAAGACGTCAGCACCGTTACTTTTCAATATAAGCCATGCTCCCTGTCATCATTTACCCGAAATTCGTTCTCAATCCTAAGGTTGAACCATTTCATTTTTTTATGGATGGGCTTTTTAATAATGCAGCGCGTAAATAGTTTTGCATAAATAAAATAATCTTGGAACACCCTCTGGTCTCTGCGCAGCCATCTGCTCAACTATGCATAAAAAAAAGACAATAACTGCGCTCTGGTTAGCGTTGCCCATAAGGGGGCAATCCCTTCATTCAATCCGTATCCTCGAGCGCGCCGCCGGCCTCTTCTCCGTGACGTCACTCGCCGAGCGCTCAGGCCTTCTCTTGTCAAGGTGGCGTTGATTAGCCCCGCTGTCATCACTCTCACTCACCGACTATCCCTCCGCATCAGTCAGCAAAAAGCCGTTCATCCCTCACATGCCGACACTTCTGCGCGTATGACTTCGTTTCTCGTCCAAACAGCTAAAGATAGGAACCAGTTACCCGTAGATGCTTTAAGCAATACCGACCCTCGTAAATTTAAAGCGGCTCTGGCGGGCATTACTAAATAGCGTTACGCCTTGCTCGCTCTTTCCGTGTTGTAACACGCTAACACGCTGCATATTGAAATCTTTACTTGTATACATCAAGTAAACTAACATTTTTTAATGCGCTAAATAATTCAGATGTCTACATTTATTTATTTTACTGTTATATGTGTTGTATTTACTACTTGTTTGTATTTGTTACTCATAGTTAGTTTGCACTCTTATAATTAGCGTTTCGTTCCTGTTGTTGAATTGTTGCTGTGTACGCTTAACCATCTCTCATGTAAAACCCCGGAACAGGGGTATTTTGATGTATTTAAATAAATAAGTAAGTAAATAAATAAATACCATAAATAAAGGAAAAACAAATAATGACGAAGACATAACAATGACCTGAGGACGACAGAACGGAGCGTGGCAACGAAGGAATCACCACGATCGAAATGAAGGCGACGAAATGACGACGAAGGTATGTTAATGTTGGAGCTCACGTTTGCGCTTACGCAGATCCCCCGACATACCCTGGGCGATCTCGCTTTGCACTACATCCCGTACTAGCTAGTTTCCAGTATAATACCCAGGACTGGCCTATCATGCGATGCAGCATGTAGCAGTAGCGGGCAGCAGCCAGCGCCCGAAAAGTGGGAAAAGGCAATAAGATTTGCTTTAAAAAATTATACGCTAAATGTATTCGTAATAGATAGTTAAATCCAATATTGTCTGTCTTCTTAATAGAGAAAGAAGCAGGCCCATGACAAAAAATACCTTGCGACCAAAAAGCTTTGACGATTCAGTCCCCGATTCTCGACCAGTCCGACGCAGTGAGCTTCCCACAATGATATTAAATACTCCTTGATCCCGCGCAATGTCCTCGTGTCAAGCAAGCGATGTCAATAAGGAGGACGAGGTCAGTGCCACGTCCCATCGATATTCAGGTCCGTTCAGGCACCGTCCCCTCTGAACCTGAAACCTGAAAGGAACCTGAAAACATTGACCACTTTCTACCAGCATCCCGTCGATTTAGAAATCAGAGGAAGAAATCCGAATTTTCATGCCGAAAATTGCGTATTTCTTTAACTACTCAAAGTATCCTCTCCTTCGGGGCTTCTTCATTGGACCTTAGCCACAGGAACACTTGTGTCGCCATTTACAACTATCTCCTTGACACAGGAAGGCTACTGTGTCATCCTCGGAACGAATAATTGGACAGCTCCTTAAATCGCTGATTGTGTGTTAGAAATTAATATAATGCGAGAAAAAAAATATTTCCTGTTTATATATAACTAAATTTATTGTTATTTCTGTATCTGCCAGGTAAATCGATTTCTTAATTATCATAGACGTTATGCCTCACCTGGATTTACTTTTTTGTTTAGGTTTTTTTTCTTTCTCCCCTTTCCATTAACTTTTAACAGCCGGCTTCTTGGCCAATCCCTCGTAGCGGATAATCGCCACAAGTGAACAAGCTACCAACCAATGAAGAAGAGGAGTGAGCGTGCAAGCATGCGCGTGGCGCGAGCTAGG
Source organism: Dermacentor variabilis (assembly GCF_050947875.1). Lineage (NCBI taxonomy): Eukaryota > Metazoa > Arthropoda > Arachnida > Ixodida > Ixodidae > Dermacentor > Dermacentor variabilis. The sequence goes on along the minus strand of NC_134571.1, from coordinate 86,810,421 downwards.
AAATTCAATGATCGCACTTGATCAGAACCAACTGCCGCCATAGCTTTCGCGTTAATCAAGAGAGCCATCTTGTTCGCCCTTGGACATCGCGCATTGCGTGCGAGAAGGACATCGGCTGTTCGTCGCAAGACCGCCGCGCAAGATGAACAGCGGCAAGGCAAACTCAAGCAGCGCACGGCCACCCTCCAAGGTGGCTGCGAGTAACAGCCAGCGTAGTTTGGGCAAGACTTCCAAATCCCGTCACCCAAATCCGCCCGGCTTGACACAGAGCAAGGTCTCCGCCTCTTCCAAGTCATCCACGTCCTCCGGTAAGAGCGCGTCTTCGCGGAGGGGCACTAACAGCGACACCAAAGGAACGACGTTCACGTCTTCTTCGAAGGCCAGCGCCAGGAGGAAGACCATGGCGACGACGAAGACCAGCGGCAATCCTTCGCCAGTTCACTGGGCCAACGGTCAACGTCCAGGGCCCGTTGCGGTCACGCAGCACGCAGCGACCAACGCCGACGATGCCAAGAAGCCGGTTGACTCGAAGCCTACGAAGAAGGCTGCCGCGAAGAGCCACCATTCGGAGGGAGCTGCATTGCCAAGTGGCGAAGCCGAACATCCCGACCACGTCTCTTCCAAGGTCTTGCGAAAGAGCACCGATGGCGACAAGACCAAGAGTCAGCGTGACGCCGCGAAGGATGACTTGGGAAAACCCGTTTCGGGCGAGACATCTGTCTCTCAAGTCGACAAGTCTGGCAAGGCGGACAAAGGGAAGACTTCAGTGGAGAGCAAGTTGCCCAAACGCAGGATGTCATTGCTGAAGACTATAATAAAGCGCAAGTCGCTCGCGGTCCTGAATGCCGCCGGTGAAGCGCTGGCCATGCATACACCATCGAAGATGCGTCCTGAGAAGCCCAAGACTCCGGTACATGCGGCAGCCTCCGACAAGTCGGAAGCTACGTCAAACGCTAGGGCTTCTCTTGCAAGACTTGCAGCTATGGATGGTAAGCGGCGAGCGCCGAGTATCGCGGCAACAATTTTGTTTAGGAATGGGCTGCAACAGCCATAGGAAGGCAGTGGGAGGGGGGGGTGAAATTAACCAACGTTGATTCCCATTCAAGGCTTCCTCGCTTACACCTATACGCGGGTATCACGACTCAAAGAAGCACACTACCTTCTCACAACAGATGCCCATCGGAAATCGATATTTATTCAGACCAGTTCCTGATGCTGACTAGTGTGTACAGTTCCGGCTGCTTTACTGGTTATCTTTTTTTAATGCGCTCGCATCTTTAGGATACTTCCCGCACTTTCAGGAGGCTAGCCTTTCATGTATCTAACCCGCCGTGGTTGCTCAGTGGCTATGGTGTTGGGCTGCTGAGCACGAGGTCGCGGGATCGAATCCCGGCCACGGCGGCCGCATTTCGATGGGGGCGAAATGCGAAAACACCCGTGTACTTAGATTTAGGCGCACGTTAAAGAACCCCAGGTGGTCGAAATTTCCGGAGTCCTCCACTACGGCGTGCCTCATAATCAGAAAGTGGTTTTGGCACGTAAAACCCCACAATTATTATTATTTCATGTATCTATGTCTCTAGCCGTTTTCTCGCCTTTCTGGATGCCTGAATAATCAATCGTCGATTGGGTAGCGAAACTGCGTATGCGGCAATGGGAACACAGGTGCCGCACTTCAACGAACCCCTTTCACGCCGACATGGGTCACTGTAGATTCGGGACTGACTATGTACCGCTCTTCAATGAAATTCCTTGACGCCGACTTGAAGCACTGTGTATGTGTCACTCGGTTTGTGCTGATCTCAAATGAACCTCCTTGATGCCAACTTGGGTCACTGGGTATGCGCCAGTAGGTGTGTGCCACTCCAGTAATGTGAGACAATGGCTCCGTTCTATGTTGGATGCATGAGGTCCGCGCCTTTCGAATCTTTGGAGACAGGCTCCAGTCTCTACTTAATGTGTAGGGGTTCGTGCCTTTGCAACCGTTGGAGACAGGCTCTGGTCTCTGCTTCGTGCGAATGCCCATGGGAGGGACGGACAGGTGGGTCAGACACCGGAACGGGGGCGCGCGACAAGGCATCTGCCGCCACGTTCGGACTCCCTTTCCGGTAGCGCACAACAAAGTTATATAGCTGCAGTGTCAAGTCCCACCGCACTAGGCGGCCTGAGGGCTAGCGCAAGCGCCGGGTGAGCGTCACGTGGCTTTTCTCCGCCACAGACGGCACTCCGTCGACGTAGCAGTCAAACTTCCGGGGAGCAAAAGCTATAGCGAGATATTCAATCACGCTATAGTAGCGCTCGGTGGCGATAAGTGACCTGCTGGCAAAGGTGACTGGTCGAAGAACGCCGCCGTGCTTCTGAAGCCGCACAGTCCCAGGGCCCAGGTCACTCGCGTCAGATTGGACAACGAACACCCGATTGAGGTCGGGCAGCATAATTTAAGGTGTGGCTTCTAGAGTTCGGGATAGTGCTTGAAAGGCAACCTCCTGCTCAGGAGCCCTGCTCAATCGTGCCGACTTTTTGTCAGTGCGGTCAAGGGTGCTTGGAGAGCGACGCAATTCGGGATAAACTTTCGGTAGTAAGACACCAATCTCAAAAGGCGTCTAAGGGTCTGACTGTTCACCGGTGTCGGATATTTGAAAATATCTAGGACCTTCTCTTCGCATGGCATAACACGACCCATGTCGATGGTAAAGCCCAATAAGAAATGAGTCTCAAATATTCAGGCTTCCTTCTGGCTTAGAGTCAACCCGGCAGCACGCATCCTCTCGAGGACGTCGTTCAGGTTGCGAAAGTGCTCCTCGAACATTCGAGAGATGATGATGATGTCATCGAGACACGACAACTCAAAATACTACTTAGCATCCTCGAGAATTCGATTGATTGATATCTTAAACATAGCTGCAGCTCAAGAACAGCTGAAGTGTATGCGGATAAACTGGTAAAGGCTTCAGTGAAAGATAAACACAATTTTCTCCGCAGCAGCCGGCTCCATATGAACCTGCAGGTAGCCACTGCCTGGCATAAAAAGTACTGAAACAGCACGCATCACCTAGATTAGTCACGATAGGATCCACGTTAGCCATTGCACATGCATTCTTCCTCGTGACCTCGTTCATCTGGCGGTAGTTCACGCAGAATCGAATGGAGCTGCCTCTATGGGGGACCAATACCACCCGAGAACCTTAGGGACTGTTTGAGTGATCGACAATACTGGTTTTAATAAACTCACCAAATGCCTGGACAATTTCCTTTCTCTTGGCCACGCTAACGGAACGAGGATTGCATTTCAACGGTGGTGCATCGCCTGTGTCTATCCGATGTCGCACAAAAGAGGGGCGATCCGGACGTTCAGTGAACATCGCGCTGAAATGAGTCAGCAGCGACGACAGGCGTGCCTTCTCGTGCACCGGTGTGCATAGCGCAATGCTCGTGAGGAAGCAGTTAACACCGGCCGTTTTGAACCGTGCCGGCCGAGGGGCCAATCTTGGCGGCGGAGTGAGGTACACGAGCCAAGGAGGCAGCGCTAGGTCTCCTCCTGCTCTTGAGTGACTTCTGGCGTATGAGGGGACACCGTGGCAACCGGGAGTGTAGCGAAGGGTTGCAGGGGACCAGAAGGGCCTGTCCTGGAGCCTCCACTTGTGACGTCAGTCACGATGCCCGTGCGTACCGAGGGTATCACGCCCGAAAATCACGGTCGCGGAAAGACCTGAGAGATGCACAAAGCGCTGACAGCGCACACGGTTCTCCCAGCACATAACCACGAGGTAGCCGCACCGTTCGCGAGCTGGAAGGCGGTGTCGCAGGCTGCAATGCAGGCAGAACGCCGGCACAAGTGAAGCGTGCGAAGGCACCTCGATCCCCGCACCGTCGACAGACATCGTGGAATGGGTTCTGCCGAATTGTTTCTTTTTTTTTTTTATCCGGCCGTTTAGCACACGAAGGGAAAGAAACGTTTGAACCATAGTGCATAGTTCCGAGACGCTTTCTTCATCATGTCAATACCTACATTCATCATGATTTCTCGGGATGAACCGGATACTATTGCGCTATTTAAAAGTGCAGCTGAGTGCAAGTCAACAGCAATAAAAATGTGACCGAGATCGCCAGAAGTGTGCTACGCCTGTGAAACAGTGTATCGTCGAGACTTCCCGTTTTCTCTATCTCAATCTCTGTATCTCAGTGATGAAAGGCACTTACATGTGCACTTGCACTTACACGAAGAATGCGAAGAGATTCGTGTTAATGAAACTAGGCTTTGCCGTGTAAATTCTGGATGGCTTTTAATTAGTCTGAAGCAAAAGGACGCAAAGATGTTCAATAGGGAACACTTGGAACAGACCTCTTGCGCCGCAACTCCTATTTAATGAATGAATGAATGAATGAATGATTGAATGAATGAATGATTCTGCAGCGTAGGAATGAAGCTCCGCATTAAAAATGGACCTCTTAACCCTCTTAACGAAGCTCTTAACGTGTGGCGTATCTATGCTCTCGCGTTACTATTTATTTATTTATTTATTTATTTATTTATTTATTTAGAAGATACTGCAGGCCATGTAGTGGCCATTGCAGGAGGAGCAGAAGTACAAGAAAAACAAGGAAATGCAAGAGTACGTGAGTACCAAAACAGAAATAACAAGGATTAATTACATTGGAATGATTGCAGGAAAATAAAAAAATAACAATTTCAGAAACACTGCAGCAAAACAAGCTAAAAAGAAGCAAACAATATTTTTAACTGTAGCATGTTCAGCTGTCAACGCATTCAATGATTTCAGTATTAATAAGAAGCTATATGGGCAAGTTATTCCATTCGGTTATTGTGCGATAGGAAACAAGGAATATTTAACGGTGATGGTACTGGCAAAATACGGTGTTAACGACTTGGCATGCCGGTTTCTCGTTAATCGCCCTGTTAGTGGTTGTATGTACTGCTGCGGATTAAGAGATAGCTGATCATTGCGAAGCAGACAGAAGAACTTAATCCTCTGAATTTTCCTTCGCAATTCTAGTGTTTGTATATTATTCATTTTCATTCAGTTTTAGGGAGGGTCAGTTGGACGGTATTTGGAAAATGCAAAGCGTACAGCTTTTCGCAGAATTTCTTTCCAATGCATCGATGTTGCGTTTCGTGTACGGGTCCCAAACAACGACTGCCGCTACTATCAGCCTAAGATGAACGAGCGCGCTCCGTGAAGGCGCTCACCCTGTCCTGCTGAAGTCCCGTCTCTGCTGGCGCAGAGCAAAGCGGCCACAGCGAGCTGGACAGCCAGCAGCAGCGCTGCCTGGCTCTGGGTGGAGCGCTCTCACTCACGCTGCTGATGATCATCTTATTCAGCGTCGTCAGCTACATCCTGCGCGGCAGAGGCCCAATCATCCCAGTGGCCTGCCAAACGGCCGAGTGCGCCGCCGCCAAGGAGTACGTCGAAGGACTGCTCGGGGACCCCAAGATCCGGTACGCGGTCCCCGCGGAAATCTATCGGCTGTCGTGTGCCGCAGTCCGCTCTCCTGAGAGTCCGCTCTGCCTACAATTGACAACTGCAGCTTGGGTGAATTTTGCGCATACCGTGAGCGTTGTTGCTGCGCCGTGCAGCTCGCCAGTAAAACAGTGTTCCTGGAAAATGGCGATGCGTTTGTGAACAGGTCAACCATCTGCATCTTGGTGAATTTCGTGGCATTCAGGCTTTCGGTCAAGTGACTGCGAATATCAGCCTTGCATTTTCAAACAGCATGGCCGTTGTGCCGACAGAAAACATCCGTGCCCGTATTCACATAAAGCTCTTACGCTAGATTTGTTCGTAAGAACGAATTCCAGCCAATCCTTATGCTGGCCATATTTGTACTAGCGAAGGCGGTCGGTCAATGGGCAGAGATCGTTTAGGAACGAAGAGATTTGTGAATTCGGCCTCTGGTTCGGGACTTGCAAGTTTTATCGCACGTGCGTTGCGATAGTCTCCATCGGCAAATCGCAATTGGCCTACCAGATAACGGAAACCATTAGCGGAGAATTCATGGACTCAAGAACCGATCGTAATGTAGGGACGATATTTGCGGTCGTCCGCTTTTGCGAGTAGAATGATATTTCTGAGATTCCGCTTGACTTTCGCATGTCGGCGACCACGGTCGACAGCGTTCCTAGAGCTCTGCTAAGACATCCTGTTTGGCACTGGGCTAAGAAAGTTGTCACCTGCGGAGGTGCCGAAGCCTGGTGCTAATTAGAGGAAATCTCGTGATTGTACCCGCGAAAGTGAGCGACCGAGAATGCCTCCTCAGGGCCGCGTCTTTACAGCGATGCATAACGTTTTTCGAGCTTCGTCAGTGGTCAAAGCGACGCTCCGTTTGCGTTATCAATGAGATCAGCCGACCGTTAACGGTATCTAAGAGTGGCACGGAATCGAGCGGAAGGCATCGCTACGCTATACCCGACCTGGTCTGAATTCTGGAGCAGAGATCACGAAGCCGCATGTCCGCGCCATACGTTGCCTCTGAGTGATAACAATAATGGGAACCTATAGGGCCTCGGATTTTTACTAAAAACCTTATGAAGACCAACATTGAATTTACGGAAGGCATGTGGGAAGTAAGATTTAGCTGCGTAAATCAGGACGAGGGTAACTTTACACCGCTTTCGTTACGCTGTGGTGGGTTCGGCTTCCACCGGCAGCAACGTTGTCTTCGACTTTCATTTCCCTTTGAATTGCAGCCTAACGTTCACCTCGCACCACAAGCATTGTTCTGCGAGAGGCGACGGCTCCTTCTTGCGCGACTCTGCTCGCGATTCCGCGCAGGTGCACGAACTTCTACAATTACGTGTGCGGGCAATTCATCACGAACCGCTCGCGCGTGAGCGCCGACGCCTTGGAGATCCTGCACAACCGGCTGCTTGCGGACAAGCAGAGTAGCCCGGACAAGATGGGCGGCCACGTGGCGGCACGCCTGTACGGCAGCTGCCTGCAGTTCGTCGATCTGCGCGAGACGCCGGCCGCCGCGATGCGAGAGGCGTGCAGGACCATCGACTCTGAGCAGCTGCGCGTTGCCACCACTTTCGCAGAGATCGTCAAGGTTGGTGTCCGCGGTGACCCTGAACGCCAGCTGCAACAGCCATTTTCGGAAGGGCCTCGCGAAATTATAAGCCCGAACTTATGACCAGGAGGGGGGGGGGGGGGGGAATGGTATTGATAATCTGCACACTGTTTGCTGTAACCCGAAACAATTTCTTTTTCTGCCAACTCACCGTGGCTATGATAGGCATGTCATAAGTGACTTTCGATAAGATGACCGGGGCCGGCTTGCACGAACATTTAACAACGAAAATAATAACGAATTTAAGAACGCGTTCTTATGCGGACTATAGGCGCTGTCTATTTAAGAACGCGTTCTTAAATTCGTTATTATTTTCTTTATAAAGTGTTCGTGCAAGCCGCCCCGGGTCGGCTCAAAAGTTTGGTTATACACTGGAAGTTGTGAAGTACCGTCTAGGAAGTGCATTACGGCTAGGATTTCTCAAATTGATTTAAAACATGAAGAGCTAGGAGAAAATGTAATATCGCGTCATCCGCCCCGGTATAGCGCGGCAGCTACGGCGTTGAGCGTTTGAGCCAGATCTCGCGGGTCTTAGCTCAGCAGCACAACGCCGTATACCTGCCGCGGATGAAAATTTAAGTATCGCGTCGCTGTGCTAGGCAGCCAGCAGGCAAGCTTCCCTGCCAACATAGATACTGTCGCCCACTGCCTCGACTAAACGCCCATTCGCGACATTCCTTTCCTGCCTTCTCCCATATCGGAGCCGAAAGAATCCCGTTACGTTTACGACACGAGCACTGCCTCCTTTATTTTTGTTTTCTCCTTCCTCGCGGCTGCGCGACGCACTTCGCTTTAGCGCGTTCTGCGTTGAATTACTTAACCGAAGCGGCATGCCTTAATCGATGACAGTGCAGCCATTGCGCCCGACGAAGAAGAGGCTTGCTGCTATTCGCTGACAGGTCTCGCAATAATCCACACAACGCAAAAGAAGAGATGCGTACACATGCACACAGAGCGTTGACATCCAACTGAGACGTTCGTGTTTGTGACCGTTATTCACCGGCAGGGAAGCGAGGCTCCGTCGAGAAGCGCCCACGGGCTTGCGTTGGACATTTCGGCTTTTTCGCGCCATTCAGCGCCGTGATATCTTGCAAACACAATCGCCCGCGCGCGGTCTCTGGATATACGCACCGCCCATGTCTGTTTGCAGTGTCCGAACCCACAGTGAGAGGCCCTTTAAGGATCGACCGCGGTGTAAGGGCTGACACTGCGGTACGAAAATTCCAGCAGTTACGTTAGATTGACTTTGGCGACAGTGACCGTGAATTCATGGTCCTCGCCAGCCTCAATGGTCAGTTCAGTAAGGCTAGTTTGTTGGTTGGTTTCATCAGAAGTACGAAAAAAAACTGGCTCTTGCGATAGCTAGTCTACTGCAGTATATCTTCACTGGGCAGTGTGGCTACTCGCCTTAGTAGCTTAGCGGCTACGGTGTTGCGCTACTGAGCACGAGGTCGCGGGATCAAATCCCAGCCGCGGTGGCCGCATTTCGATGGGGGCGAAATGCAAGGAAGCCAGTGTCCCCATGCATTGGGGGCACGTTAGAGATTTCCTGGTAATCAAAATTAATCCGAAGGTGTCCACTACGGCACGCTTCATTATCAGATGTGATGTCTGGCACGTAAAACCTCAGAACTTATCTTTTCTTTATTACTACTTTATCCAATGTGACTAACAAACCGCAAGCCCCTTCGGTTACGTTCAAAGGTAAGGTACGTACATAATACAGACTACGTATACGCACCTATTATTTACCATACAGTACTTCTCACGGGCTCACCGAAACTGAAAATAATACTGCGCATATGGCTGTCCTATATTATAGTCATATATTATACTCACATATCATGCCTATATCATGACATCGCATCGCCAAGTGTAATTCTGAATACTTCGCGATGAACGAACTTAGTCCCACAGAATTCACAGCATCGTTTACTTAAGTAACCCTGTCCTCTCTGTAATATCAAGGAATGTATATAGTTATTCGTTTAAATAATACTTCAAAAACTTTGCTTTCTCGTATTCTTAGTTTCAGTTTAATGCGTTATCTTCAACCGCTACAGTTGTATGTAAATGTCGGATTCAGGTTTTGGTCAGCGTCTCTCTCCATCGGGGTCTGCACACCGTGCTCGAGATCGGTCTCGTGCGCTACACAAATCCCGGGGACGTCTCGCTGCGCCTTTCCCCGGGCAGATCTATCCAGCGCAAGTTCAACAAGGACAACCACGGCGACCTGGAGCGGAACCTGAAAGCCGCGTTTGCTTGGGCGCCTGAGGTAAGGCGTATTTGTCGCGCGAAGCTCGTGCGCGGCATTACGAAATCGACTGCGCCAAACCTTGGTTATAAGTTGTTGTTGTTGTTGTTGTTTTTCAAAATACTCTTAGTGAACTATAGCCCGAACCCCCGTATGTGAAAAGTTTCGCAGTCCCTTTCGTTGGTAGTAAAGGGAAGTACAATCCTTTATAGCAAAAGTGAGTGAAACACATTGTAAGCTACAGCATTGAACTCCGCGGGGCCCAACGTTAGTATCATTTCCGATGCGCTCAATTTGTACGCCTCCAAACTCTGACTAAGGTGCGGGAAGGTTGACGCAAAGTCCATATAATACCATTTCATTTCATTTTATTAGCTTAAAGACCCCATAAGGGGTGGTTAACATGTCTTCAGTTGTGCGTAGTTCAGAAAACAAATTACTAAATAATCGCTGTACTAACCATTTTTAGCATTTTGTTGCTCAAGTGCACTCTCCGTGGTCAGCAATAAAAATGAACAAGCTGTTCCAATTTTCCATATGTCGGACGGTGTACGGGCTGTTCGAGGTAAAGGCGATGAACACTGCTAATCGCAACCGTCCGCTCCAGGTCAACACGACTGCAGCCGTGAACCTCGTGTTGGCCCTCGACAAACGCGTCGAAGAAGCGCTCGCCGCCGGCGCGCGACACGGCGACGAAGAGAATGGGCCGCTGAGCGGCTTTGTCCACGACCTCATTCCCGCTGTCACCACTGACGCGTGGGTGTCTGCCGTGACGGCCTCGAACCCCGACTCCTTCGTCGCGAGCCCCGAGACTCCGTGCTTCGTCACGGCCCTGGGCGGCGTTCGCGACGCCTTTCGCCAGCTGGTCGCGGTCGGCGTCCGCAAGGCCGCCTCCTATCTCGCGGCGAACCTCGAGGCCGAGGTGGCCCTCTTCGAGGATGCGAGGCAGAACCTAAGGTCGGACGCAGCTTCTAAACACCGCTTCTGCCTCGACGCGACACGCCGCTGCATGGCCCCCGCCTGGCATCCTTTGGCCGCGAGGATCCTGCAAACCTCCGGCCAAGACAGCGTTGTCAAGGACATGTACGGCACGCTGCGCCACGTCTTCAGCTACGTCGGACGCAAGGCCCTGTTCACCTGGCTAGACCCGAACGTGCACGCCGCGGCAATCAAGCGGCTCGACGACACCTCGGTGACCGTGATTGGCGCCGAAGAGGAGTCCCAGAGCGTTGCCGCCGACTACACCGGCTTCACGCCCACCGTGACTGAGCCGAAGGATTTCGTTGAGGGATACTTGAGCACCCTGAGACAGACCCAGAAGATGCAAATAGCGGCGCCTCCGGCGCGTAGGCAGGTAGTGTACGCGAACATGGAGCTCACCGGCACTGTCTTTTACGATTCCGGGCTACGCGCCATCGTGCTGCCCCCAGTCTTGCTGACACAGCCGTACTTCTACGGCAGCGTGCTGCCGTTGCAGTTCAACTACGGCACTGTCGGAGCCGTGCTGGCTGTCACGATGGCCCAGGTCATCGGCACGGAAGTACCGACTGGCAACGGCAAAAGTACGCGCGCGCTTGGTTTGTCTTTTATGTTCATATAAAGACAGCTTATTTGTCTATCTGTTCGTTGTATGGATGCCTTAAAAATGCATGCACATACGTAACAGAGTGCATTACAGATCACAATGAAAAGTCTGAGCTAACGTAGCGTGTATGACCTGCGCCTCAATAGAAGATTGATTGGCATCTTCTGAAACGGCGGAATCGTAATTCATTATTCTCAAAGCAATAGCGTATTAGCTCGGTTGTTTGCATCGAGTATTCGGATTATATAGCGTCGCGTTTCTTGAACTTCGCGTCATGTCGTATACGCTCGTGCCTGTCGTTGTAACAGAAATATATAATCAATTTCTTAGCAGTTTGGTAATTATAACATAGGGCCGTACAACGCAAAACTATTCCAATATGTTTTTACTCCCATCTCCTGACGTCAAATTTGCGTAACCGCCGACGCAAGCATCGGGCGGTCACCCGCAGGGTTGTCTGAAAAGACCAATCAAATGCTTCCCTCGTTCATAGGAGGTCACTTTTGTTTGCTTGAAAAACGAATAACATTGTCTGCACTTAGCGGCTTGTCTTATCTAATTGGCTCACAAGAGGCGAAGAGCATGCTCAAGTGGCGAGGAATTCAATGGAGCAGAGCCACTGCACTGAATATCGATACCCGGATGAAGAGGGTGGTGCCTGTGTCTGCGATTGGTCCGCTTTCCCTTACTTAGCTTGCAGTGGCTCGTCAACAATCGCGGCGGCATGCAACGGAAGCTTAAGAATGATGCTAAAACGGATCCTCAGCAAGAAGAATCCGCAGAATGAGGTCGTAAACGTGCCGAAAGTTCTCTAAAACGTTACACGGCCACACAAACAGTTTTATTACACGCAAATAAACCCATGCTCTCGGCAGGGGCTAGTAGCCAGTGCCGGAGCGATCGGCGGCAGCCATCTTTTATTCCTTTCGGAACGGGGCAGTCTGCGGCTATTCAGAAGAAAATTCAGTTTTGTTCGGCATATTGATGCATCTTTAACGCGTACGCGTCACTTTGACGCGGTAAGTTCTTGAGGTCTTGTGACTTCGCGTGAGAGGCAGATGAAGTGGGTGCAGCCCGAAAACTTCTGGCCACTAGCCGAGAGCTAATGGCAAAAAGGCGTCGAATAAGAATAGCTATATATTTTTGTTTTGTTCGGTCAAATTATGCATAATCAGTGTGTACACGTCATATCAGATGGGGAGCTATCGCGATTTTCGCGACGTCGCGTGACAGACAGGTTAAGTGGGGGTGGTCTAAAAAAATTTTTGACCAATCGCGGTGGGCTGATTGCAGAATTGGAATAGAAAAAGTTTGGAATAGTTCTACGTTATAGCGCCCATAGCTTCTGAAACAGCGTGATCAAGCAAAGAGACGAATCGTAACGCATCCAGCACAGCGCCCGATATAGATCTCTGTGCCCCTTGAACGTTTCACTTTCTTCTATTCGCTGCACTCTGTAGATTTGCTATGCATGTTGACTGGTCGACTGCTGCAGGTCGCCAGGACGATCCAAGGGCCCATTGGACCGCGACGGCTTTGAGCAGCTTCCAAAAGAGCATCCAGTGTCTCCGGGAGCTGCGTCAAAATCTTTCCCTTCCCGCCAGTCCAGCCGACTCGCGGCGGGAGCAAGAAAGCACCTTGCTTGCCTGGATGCAGGCAAGGATGCTGCGCTGTGAGGCGTCCTACGAGTGGCCCCAAGCTTATGGGGGTAGTGTTGGCAAGAGGGTCTTCCCGTTCGACTTCGCGCAAAAGCTCATGCCAACTGAAAAAAGAAAAATGGCATTCGCAAGTCGAGAGCATTGTATACTCTGCATTTTGCGGAAGGAGCCTAGGGCGCGTTAAGAAAGCTTTTGAGATGGGAGCAGTTGCAGAAGACGTGGGGCGTGTTTTCCCGAGGGGCACGTAGCTAACCTCGTATGTGAACGTTAGCTCCTTTACGCTGCGCGGTACGTGTAAATAATGTAAGCGGATGTTCGCGTGCTTTGTGGTAAGGACGCAGATGCCAGTTGTCGCCGGCGCCAGCGCGCAGGCGCTTTAGTTTGCTCGTTTGCGCGACCCGATTCCCGCCCGTATTGGTCACGTAACCAATCTTCGGGTGTGTTTGCATTGACCACGTGACCAATATAAGCACGTCCGGCTGCATGACCGCGGAAAATAGTGAGCCATTTAAAGACGTGACGGCCCTGCGCTACCGTACGTTCTCACCCTCGAAGAAGGGGCCGAGAATGTCCCGAAACGTCGAGTTGCCGCAATAAATGTTTTACAGCGAAGCTGTCAAAGCGACTATTAGAAGCGCTCAAAAACGAGTTGTCACGGTTCTCTGAAAAAAAGCCAGGTTGCTCACGAACTTTATCTTTTGATGAAACATGAGGAATGTCAAGGGTAATATGCAGGCAAAATTTTGAAGTGTCTGTGTCAAATAGGGGTTCAATTAAAATTGTCAAACCTTCGTTTTCGGCCCGTGTAGAGGCCTTATGTAAAGCGCTTCAAAAGTTTGTCCACTTTACTGAAAAGAGCAAGAGCGGTAGAGGTCTGATGTATATAGGAAATGGGGACCAATGACGTGTACCAAAGGTTTGAAGTGCGCAGTGTCATTATGTGCTTTGAAAATATATTATAATTACTGAATACTCGTTCTCTCCTAATTTTTATGCGTTTTACGAGGCATGTACCCGTATTTACTCGATTCTAAGCACCCCCTTTTTTTCGCGATCGCGATGCCCAAAGTGTGAAGGGGGAGGGGGGGGGGTGCTTAGATTCGAAAAATCTAGAATGACTCCCCCCTCCCTCTTTTCGCTGCGGTATCACGACGAGACGGGTGCGAGAAATAACATTTTACTTTGCAAACATTCAAAAGAAAAACCGGTGCAGACAGCGAGCACACATCTTGTGTCGGATGCTCAGTCACTTTCACTGCCACTCGAGTTCTTCGTACCGCTTGAACCGCCGCTCTTGGTATCCCACAGCAGGTCGTCTTCCGTTCTGTCGAACTGGTTTGTGATCGAGCACTTCTTAAATTATTTGACCACAACGTCCACTTGGACCCGCTTCCACGCGGGTCCAAGTGAACAGCTGTTCCAAGTCCGGCTGTGCGGCGAGATCGCGCCGCAGATGCCTTTCCACTTCGGGACTCCTACGGCTCCAGCTCGATGACAGAGTGAGCAAGCTCGCTTGGCGGCCTTGGCTACGCGCTCTTCGTAATAAATGGAGGGAAGGGGGGCGGTTAGATTCATATGCAAACTTTTTTCCCAATTTTTTCGCGAGAATAGACGGGGGGTACTTAGAATCGGGGGGTGCTTAGAATCGCGAAAATACGGTGTAGTTGCTTTTTACTGGTCTCCTCGGTGAACTATGCAAGGCACGCTGTTTATACTTCGTCGAAGTAAGAAGTATGTTATGATGTGACGAACTATAAATGTCTGACCTGTGGAGATTAATTGTAGCCTTCGTACAAAGTTACTTATTCAAGCGTTCCAAAGCCTCATACTGCCGCTGTCCGCAATGTTTCCCAGAGTCCTAAGACAACTGTGTACAAGTCCCCACCTTCCAATTAAATGAAAATAGAGTAAATGTTGAGTGTAATTTATGGCGAAACTTTCACGTTCCTGTCATAATTAAGAGTGCTGCGAGTAATTACTAAACCCTCGCTCTATCTATTTTCATGCGTTATATACAAGCGTCACAGTTGGTTCCTCCGGTGTCCTCGGTGAACTAAACAAGGCACCTTATTTATATTTGGTGGATCTAAGGGGAATATTACGCTTAATGCGTAGGCTAAGTGCAAAATGTGTGACCTAATTGTAACATTTGCAATAAATTACGTACGCAAGTGCTCCATAGCATTATAAGTGTGTTTTTCGAGCAAAGCTTAGCGTGCTGCCCTAGCATAACTACATATGAGAACAAGATCAAATTTAGCGAAGATAGGTATGGTAAATTTTTGTGCGAAGTTAAATGCATGAGGATTATGTATAGCCCTTGCAAAAAAGAAACATCTAGCAAAGCTCGAAAGCGTTATATATGGCCATTTTACGCTGTTTCCCAGCATCCCGGAGACCCCTTCGTTGCACAAAGCTATATTTGGCAGAAATACGGGGCACGTTATTGGTTATGCGTCGGTAAAAATTTAAGTGTTTGGGTTTATTACGACCTGTATAATAAATTACGTATTCCAGCACTACAGAGTGTATATGATTGAATTTTAGGAGCGGCGGAAAATTTAACTACAAGTGACATCGAGATCAATGGCAGCAAAATGTGTGGCTCACTATGGCAAACCTGCGTGCTAAGTTAACTGCGTGTGCATTAAACACTATACTTGCAAAAAAAAAATTTAAGCAAGTCTCCAAAAGAGTCACGCAGCCGTTTTCAGCTACGTTTCTCAGCGTTCCGAGAGAGCTAGGAGTTAAAAAATGTTTATATTTAATAGAAATATGGAGAAGGTCATCTGAAGTGCAATCGTCGACAGATTTTTAACTTCCTGGCTTAATTATTAGCGCTACTTTCATCTATCATCTATCATCTAGCGCTACTTAACTATCAGCGCTACCCAATTATTGAGCCCTGGTTCGTCGGTGTTTTCGTGCGTTAAACGAGGCACGACCGCTGTCCTCGGTGAACTAAACGAGGTACCTTATTTTATGTTTGGTGAAACTCAGGGTCAGGTAATGGGTGATGTGCAGGCAAAGTTCAAAATGGGTGGCCTAATTGCGGCTTTAGCAGTAAATAACGTATGCAAGCGATCCGGAGTGTCGTAAGTTCGTTTCACGCATAAGGTGGAATTTATTCCGCGACCCTAGCTGGAGAACTGCGAACACAACTGGTATCCGATCTAAAAAAAAAAAAAAAAAAAACTTGAGGAAAGGTGGAGACATTGGTCAATGTTACGGCAAAGTAAAGCTATAGCGTGGATGAATCGCTGCCATTGTGGAAAATCCTTGAGTGCTCGTTGGTGCCAAATGCACACTCAGACGGGACAGGCGCTTCCTTTCGTGGTCGTGTGTATGTTTCGCGCTAACATCGACACAGTTGTCGTCTCGCATCCAGTGCATACGCAGCCCTGCAGCGGGTTCTTCTTAGTTCGCGCTCTGTTGCCGTACCGAACTCCCTATAGAATAAACCAATGCGCTGCCATATGCATGACAGGGGCTGCGTGCGGCGTACGAGGCGCTCCTGATCTGGTTCACCCAGGAGTCCGGTGACCCCGACGTCTTCAGCCGCTACTGGCAGGCGGCGCAGGTGCTGTTCTTCGCGCGCTTCTGCTTGCTGTCGTGCGGCGACGGCGGCGACGCAGAGTACACGAGCGCTTCGCAGGTGGCGCTGCGCGACCGCTGCCAGCTTCCCCTGCACAACATGCCGCAGTTCGCCGAGGCGTTCGAGTGCACCGCCAGCGAGCGGTTCGTGGCCGGCGAGTGCAAGCTCTGAGGCCAACTGTGCGAAGGCGACGAATGCTGCGTCGAAGCATGTAGCGCGGTGGTCGGTGTTTGTATAGTAGAAGCCGCCACGTGCCTTTAACGAAGCCTCTCCGCAGACTGCAGCTGCACATATGTAGCGCCAGGCGTTGTACTGTCCTGAGGAATTGTACTGTTCTGTAGTGTAAGATTTAGTCTTTCTTGTTGTCGTTCATATTTTTTTTTAAAATGCCAGTGTTCGATACCCGCAGTTAGTTACGCCGCCGCAATATTTATAATTACGTTCACTTTGAAACTAGCAGTATGTCACGTGGCAATTGGTGTTAATCCTAAGCATGCCGAATTCTATAATGATCGCGTTGCTTGACGTGCCTTCCATATACTAATGCGATCGGTGTTGGAAAAAGAATAGTTGTGTACAGACGCAGTCGTGTCTGTGCTTTCGGGTGATTGCATTGAGTCATAGGACGATGATATGCCGTGCTAACGCTATATATACTGCACGTTAAGGGGCACATCAGACACTGCCTCACGATTTTCGCGTAATTAAAACGCATATATGCGGCTGTTTGTATCCAATTAGTCGTTTAGAAAAAGTTTATTTCAACAACATACGATATACGAACACCGAATCACAATCACGGCACAATTCCACTAGAATGATAACATAGTACGAAGCATTGTATACACGGCACGTTTTCAAAGTAGTGTCCCGAGTCCTCACTCACTAACGTATAACCACATAGACACACGGAAACGCGCCAGTTACACATAAACTAATTCTTACATATATAAAATTCTGTCAATATATACAGTGTACACAGTGGTTATATACAATTACGGTGTGACAGATACACTTTACATAATTTTGTAGTGATGCTGTGAGACGTGTATATACAAAAATCATGTATACGACAGCACACGCACACTGAAATCACGGGTACCTACGTTCTGTGCACGTTCAATGAATACTTTTGATGGCCTGGCTGCAAGTACCAGGCTGGTCGAAAATTAAGCCACTCGCGCCCGTCAGCCACCGACAGGAAACGGCATGACCTCCGTCGAAGGAACTCATCTTCCCCAAGGAGGAACGATTTCTGTGACAAAAACGACAGTAGCTCAGAGTAGAGCCTCCCCAGAAGTGTAAACAGAGTGCGGCGACTATGGTCCGCGGCAACTGTCTCGCATCGGTTACGCCATAGACAAAAGGCCCCCGCAGCAATTAAAGTCGCCCAAAGCGGCCACGTGAGCAGCGACCAGATGTAATAAAGCAGTTAGCTCCAAGGCCACGGAAACCAGTATGCACGGCCCCCAAAATACCCTGGCCACGACGCATTGCAGCACCACATGTTTATTGGATCCTTGAGGGGGGAAATTGGGACACGGCGAAGATGGGACTATGCGCCATGAGTCTAGCCAGTCGCGCGTTGGGAGCACTTGCCACCCTAGACGCCACATGAAGTCGCGTAGGTGACGAGGCAGAAATGATGCCGTTGGCGCACCGCACGACACATTGATGGAACGTGCGCGGCGCGCTGGGAAACTAGAAGCAGTACGGCTGCCATTGTATCTACAACACGGTTTTCCAGAACGTCTACACGAGGACATACCTCTTGTACGTGGCGATAAGATTCCATGGCCGTACGTAGAGTAAAATGCAGGTGTGTTTAACACTTGTGGTCAGTGATTTAGGTGCATGCTCCGTAGCATGCAGCAAATTTTGGCGCCATTGAAATAGCAGGCGAGTTCACTCGCGGGACACTGATGACGCAGTAACAGACGGAGCAGAAATCGCAGAGCAAGCAGCCGGCAGCGGCCAGACACGGATCGGAACGCGAACCCGCCGCGAGAGCGTGCTTGCCCAAGCGCCGCGTGACAGACAAGTTCTGTACTGCCTGACCAGAAGAAGGAACCAAGAAGGGACTGCAAGGACCTAGTAAGCCGTAATGGTGGCTGTACAACGTGACAAACGTACCACACTCAGCCACAAAATACAGAGTGTGCTAAGTACCTTCTTTCTAATGGGGGTAAATCGTACCCTTGAACATCCTGAAAATTTCGCATTACATCTTCAAGAACTGAGAGCCACACAGAGTCTGACATGCCATCACAGGTGTAATCAAGGCCTAAAATACGAAAAGAATCGCTCTTTCGAAGACTGAAAAGGATGCTTAGGCGTGTCTGTGGTGAACAAATGAAATAACGACATTTTGAAAAAATCTTGCGCAGCACCTGAAATATTTCCGTACTCGGCGAATTTGAAGGTTACGGGATAAGCTATCTTCATCCCTGAGATACAATCTTATGTCATTGGCGAATGCTGTCACCTTCACAACACCGCTACCAGGCAGTGTGGAAATCGCACACGTAAGGGCCTCTCAGTACCGAGCGCAGAACCGGCTCAAGGCTGAGCGCAAAGACTACCGTGGATGACTTGACGAAGACCACGTGTAACGGTAAATGGTGCACTTTCACGGCCATCAAGAAACAATGCACTTCGGATATTTGAATAGGCATTCATAATAAGTTCAACACCCGCCGTGGTTGCTCAGTGGCTATGGTGTTGGGCTGCTGAGCACGAGGTCGCGGGATCGAATCCCGGCCACGGCGGCCGCATTTCGATGGGGGCGAAATGCGAAAACACTCGTGTGCTTAGATTTAGGTGCACGTTAAAGAACCCCAGGTGGTCAAAATTTCCGGAGTCCTCCACTACGGCGTGCCTCATAATCAGAAAGTGGTTTTGGCACGTAAAACCCCAAATATTATTATTATAATAAGTTCAACAAAATTTGACGAAAAGCCGAACGAGGTCAGTACATTAGATATGTAGCTATGTTCAAGGCGATCGAATGCCTTTTCTTGATCTAGTGAAACTAAGAGACCACGTGCTGACCTGGTCATCGTGTTTGTCATTGTCACGCGTAACGAACGAGAGACTGTATCTCTCTGCCAGGGACTGAGCATGCCTGATGGTGTCCTATTAAGGAAGGCATCAGAATTCCGAAGCGTCGAGTGACAACAGCTGTGAAGGTTTTCTAGTCAACATTTAGTATAGCGTGATTGGCCTCCATTCCTCTGGATGAACTGATGATGGATCATGCTTAGGTATCAGCAGAATGCGACCGTCGCGAAAACTAGACGGGAATTCAAAGTTCTCTATGAAGCGGCTGATAACACACAGGAAAAGTGGCACCATTGCCTTCCCAGAATGTTAGACAAAACTCGACGAGTAACCCATCCGGCCCTGGGGCCGAGCCACGCTTCATGAAAGATAATGGTGCCTTCACCTCGTCAGCTGGCGGTCGTGCACAAAAATGGTCAGCGACCTCAGGTGGAACCTGATGCAGCCCACTAAGCATTTCTACGTTACCATTATCTGTATCAGTCATGTCGACGGACATAATGACGGACGCCACTTCGTGTCGAGGGAACAAATGCCAGCAATCGTTCATTGCATCGTATATAAAGTCACGTTGGGCGAGAGGGTTAGTGTGAAAGGAAAAGTACCGCTGGGAGGGAAGACAATCACGAAAGGAAACGTCGGAACGTTTGCGCTCGGAAGCAAAGATAAACGTGCGCACAAGCAGATATGATACGTGATCCATTCGCATAGTCGCACGCGCCATGTTTTCAAAATGCGATACAAAGAGCGAATAATCACGCGCGGGAAGCGACATAACAAGAAGTGCTCTTGAGGCCGCAGAACCGAATGCATTCAGCTGTCTAAGAAGGGAGTTTCTTGCAAAGCGCAGAACTTCATGGTGTGCAAACGGATTACGTGTGCATCGCCAAGCAGCAGATGACAAAAGACGACGCTGCGATGAGGCGTTGGAAACGCCTCCGTAGCTCATGCTGCCATGACTGCATCAGCAGAGTCAGTTGATTGACCCGAAGGGCAATACGGAGCTTCGTGGCAGTATCCGCCAGTTCTTTTGACATACGTCGTCTGAGTGCACGTCCTTCAACTGAACAATGCAGACGCCACTGCACATTGAACGCGTCCCATTACTCTGGGTCAGATCCAAAGAGAGAGGCGCGCAAGTCTCTTAAGAGCGCCGGCGCGCGTCATGTAGAACGCGGATGTCGACGCTCCAAGGTTTTACTGATGAGGAAGCAAGGAAGCAAACTTCAAGCATAACTGGTCTGTGATCGGAAATATAAACAGAAGATAAAGGTGAAGTTGTCACATCAGATTGTGAGACATGCTGAGCTAAACTGCTTGGCACATATGCACGCTCTAACCTGCTTAACGACGCACCGCATCGCCACGTCCAGACAAAGAACCATGAAAAATTGGAGGACGCTTAAGCTTCGCCTTCAAGAGTGGAACGCGACAGCGTTCCCGTCGACCCGCCAAGGGGTGTAAGACAATGGGCTACGGCGCAGCGACTACGCGCCCCGCATCGGACGCGGTGAGCGTCGAGCAACGCAGCGTTCGGCGCGACAACGAAATGTGCGCCTGAGCAAGCGACGCACGCCTGAGAAACAGCTAGTTTCTAAGGCAACACCGCGTTCACTAGAGGCGCTTTTGTACCGCTTTGAAGCATCGAACTCGTGGCTCAGTGGTAACGTCTCCGTCTCACACTCCGGAGACCCTGGGTCGATTCCCACCCAGCCATCTTGGAAGTTGCTTTTTATTTATGAAGTACCTGCCGTGATTTATCGCTCACGGCCAACGCCGCGGACGCCGACGCCGACGACACCGGCTTTTCTGCGACACGAGCTCCTTAACGCTATCGCGTTAAAAAGTCGATAAGTATCCAGCAACGAAAAGCGCTGGACGAGGCGACGCAACTCCCGTGCGTTCCAATCGGGGCGACCCCAGCCCGGGCCTTGCACACCTGCTCGCGTGTCTAAAATGCAATTAAAATCACCAACAAGCACCACGTGACGACTGTCCAGGAAATACGCGTCCAAGCCACGAAAAAAATCATTCAACTTAGTGGCCTGCGGGGGTTCATAGACGCACAAAATACGTAACCTACATGAAGATATCCCACAATCAAATGCCAATATCCGCCCTGCCCTATCATAAAAAACATGATGATCTCGCAAGAAAGCTCTAATGAAAATAATACCGACTCCACTAGAGCGTGATGTCGTGAAAGAAAATGCACAATCTAGGTTGAACGTGCTTTTAAAAGCAATGAATGAATGAATATTTGATGTTTAATGGCGCAAGGGCCAGGTGTGGCCAAAGAGCGCCATGCTTTTTTTTAAAGCAAGAACATGTTCAATGGTAAAAAAAACGTGTTTCTTGAAAACACAAAATTAGTCAAACACATAAATTAGTGAGGCTCTAATACATGTGCGTGTTTGTGTTGTACCCTTTGTGTTGCGCCCTTTGTGTTGTACCAGAACAATTGTGCACTTCCCTTTACGTGCCGTTTAGGGACAAAAGCTTTGGCACGAGCCGCACCCGGCCTCTTATATTTCGTTCACTTCGAAAGAGCCGGGAGCATACGCATTTGAGCCAAAATTAATACACCATAACTAGCCGGCAAAGCTTCCGGAAGGGAACAATGGGAGACTTGGATCACCAGCGAGGATTGGGAGATACAACTAGTGCTCCTCGACCAGGCATGACGGACCACTCAAGCCAGTGGAGCCCTGGACTAGGGGCTCCATCCAGCCGCTCCCTACACCTGTTTTCTTCTTTTTAAAATAAACATTCTGACATATATATATATATATATATATATATATATATATATATATATATATATATATATTACTTTTTCTCCATTCGCGCTGTTGCAGCAGCTTACGAACTGCGACACACAAATAACCACATATACCGTG
This sequence comes from Dermacentor variabilis, assembly GCF_050947875.1. Taxonomy (NCBI): domain Eukaryota; kingdom Metazoa; phylum Arthropoda; class Arachnida; order Ixodida; family Ixodidae; genus Dermacentor; species Dermacentor variabilis. Next base: position 86,788,283 of record NC_134571.1, on the reverse strand, counting down.
CGCTCAGCTGTTGAAGTGAACGGAACATACATGATCGGCTCTAGCTTTGCCGTCTCCGTAGATGCAAGCACGGGCTGAAGCTACGTCAATACACTGGACAGGTATGTAAGAAGGTGCCAGCGCCATTAACCAAGTCATCTGCTGCAAAATCGGGGACTGAACTGAAATTGATGGTTTTCATAACGAAACTGTAAAAAAAAAAGCCGCCATTATCGCCTGGCTGAAGTGACATACAGTGAAGAATTTGGAGAACCAGCGCCCATGCTGTCTGCTTTCTTTGCTTGTATCCAGGGTATCCATGTTTGGCGATTTCTCGTCAGATTGGCCACGTTTAGAGGCTCCTGGCGAGCGAAAATTGTGCTTGGTGACTTGGCTACTTTCTGGCTACTTTTGGCGGTGGTAATTGGTATATATAGTGTCCGAATCACACTCCCCTGCAGCGGCCCCCTCGAAGCAACAGCCCCAAACGCCACATCCTGAAGGCCATGCTTTTGTGTCTTGAAAGCTCCGGAATTATTCTGGAGCTTAAGATGTATTATTGCTGCCATATGATCAGTGGGCCTATTCGACTTGTCCTGGGCTGTCCAGGACTGCCAGAGATGCTCCATATGAAGCGCTCTTTGGCTGAAATCAACAGGTCCAAGCAGCTCCCTTTGAGTAACAGAAATTAACCAACCATAAAAGAAATGCTTTTGTGTCTTTCGTGCGACGGAAGCAATAGGTGGTGTCCTAATATCACCCCCAGCGACGGTTACCTCTGTAATTTCTAAGACCACGGTTCTTGGTTCCAGAATTGACTGCAAAAACCGAAGATGCGTCATGGCAGCCATGACACTACAGGTGTCAATGTCTATGTGACTATGTGACTGCGTACCAGGGAGAGAAGAAGTGTGTGACCTCATACAGTTCGCACGGGAACGTTTGAAGTGAAGTTATCGCGTTGCAAGGACGGTATGTATCGAGTTTATAAAAGCACGAAAGTGGGCGGCGAAAATTATCAAAGATCGTCAGCGAGTCATTATGGTAAATTATCACACAGTAATAGGCGATAACATTCGTTTTTTTTCTTTATATTTTTGTTTGCCATCAGTGAATAATTAATTATTAATTAAGAATTATATTAAAATTAGCCGGTAAGATGACTCTAACCTTACGCGCACTTTCATTTACTTTTCGCAATTGCGTAGTTCACAGTGAAGTTGTAAATATCGTGGAATATTTCCCGTCTGCTATCGATACATGGGCTTCTACGAGAAGTTTGTCCGCTAGAATAAAACTCTATCCTTCCAAGTTTCATTCAGCTAATTAACTAGGAAGTATGCTCAAGCGCAAATTACAAACAAACGTGTTTTGTTTCGTGCACTGTTTTGGCTGACCCCGGTCAACGCATATCGTCGCTCGCGTCGATACTCTGTTTAACGGCCACCTACGTCTCTTACCACCAGTTGGTGTTATGTGTTGCGGTTACCGAGAGAAATGTGTGGCGAGCCGAGAGAAAGGTTTCGAGGTTGTAGAAGTAAACGGGGAAGTGACAAGGTGTGGTCGTTTCCAACTAGACGGGATCCACTTCAATCACAGGCTTGGACGAGAAGTGGGCTGGCGACTTGCTGGTCACACGGTTGCTTTCTTTTTGTGTGTGTGTGGGGGGGGCGGGGGGGGAGGGGGGCACGGGCTATCAGGAGGCCAGTGTATGTAGTATTGAAGAAGGTCCCCTAGGGGAACCTTGGAAAAGCGTCGTTGTCAATAAAAGAAAAAAGAATGAAAATAAGAAACATAGCTCGACATGAAATAGGCTACATAAACATGCAGGGCGGAAGAAGAAAGCAAAAGTGTGTAGAAGTTGAAGAGCAGTTAAATAGAAAACAAATAGAGGCGCATGCGGTTACAGAAGTGCACCTTAGAGACTCAGAAGAACCGCCAGTAATTGAGAATTATGTTTGGGAAGGGTGCAACAGAACTAAATCGGAAAGAAAGGGAGGATGAGCCGGAATACTCATCCATCAGGGAGCCAAATGGAAAAGAGTAAATTCAAAATCTCAAGAGAATCTTTGGTCGCCATGTACAATGAGTGGAAAGAAAACTTGGCTGGGCGTAACGTATTTGTGGAAATAATTGCAGAGAGAAGAATCAAGAGTTAGTGGAATGTGTAAGTGCCGATATTAACGGTTTCGGGAATGGTGTTGAAATTATCCTATTAGGTGACATGAATGGCCACGTACAGGATCTAGATGGCTATACCGACAACAACGGGAAGTCAATGCTAGATCTTTGTGAGCAACATACCTTCGGTATCGTGAATACTGGGTCTGAGTGTGACGGGCAGATCACGTGGGAAGCGGAAAACCGTGAGTCGACCATTGATTACTGTCTGATGACAGAATGAATTCATGATAAGTAGAGAGAAATGGTCATTGACCAGGAAGGGTATAGCAGCATAGGGAGTGACCATAAACGCATCACTTTGAAAATGGGATATTTATTTATTTCTTCATACTGTCAACCCTCTGCTGAGGGTTCTTACAGGGAGGGTTTAAATACAGGCAGACCATATATACAGGTGCATCAAGTGGCAGCGGAATCAGAAAAATACATGTTTAACAATTTTTCAAATTCACAGACATCACTGGCTTCTGCCACAAAGCTTGGTATTGCGTTCCAGAGTTCAATCACGGCAGGGAAAAAAGAAAAGCGGAACACATCACTACGAGCAAAGTATGGACGTAAAACATATTGATGGTTAACACGACTGCTTCGTTTTCCTGGAAGATGCACATACTCATCTTTGTTGATTTTTAAATGTCCATGTAGTATTCTGTAAAACACTTTCAGACGATTTTTTAGCCTTCGTACTTCTAGTGTTTCCAGTTCACAAGACTGCAACATCAGTGTAACGGATTCTAAACGGCGGTACTTTGAGCATATGAAGCGCGCGGCACGACGTTGAACTTTTTCTAACTTTGTAGTCATTTCTTTCTGATGAGAACTCCAGATGACTGAGGCGTATTCAAGTAAAGGTCTAACAAAGGTTTTATAAGCCATCAGCTTTACATCTCGCGAAGCTTGACCTAGTTTTTGCCTTAAGAAACCTAATCTCTGATTCGCCTTCGAGCACACATTTTCTATGTGCGTATGCCATGTCAGATTATGCGTAACTGTAACACCTAGATACTTAAACTGGTTAGCACGAACTAACAAATTACCATCGATGTAATAGTTAAAAGGCAGAACGTTTACTTTCTTAGTCATATGTGTGTATGTTGATTTATTGTAGTTTATATTCATACCCCATAATTTACACCATCGGCTGAAATTTTCTAAACAACGACTAATTCTGAGTTGATCCTGAACATTGGTTACGGTAGAATAAATTAGGCAATCATCTGCAAAAAGCTTAATTTTTACCGGTTCTGCAATAACAGAAGAGATATCGTTTATATATATAAGAAATAACAGTGGGCCCAAGACTGACCCCTGAGGAACACCTGAAAGCACTTGGAGTGGACTCGACAGGCTGCCATCTAAACTTACAGTCTGTTTACGATCACTTAAATATTCTTTTATCCATAGCACTAATCTTTCATCGATACCTATTTCTCTCAGTTTAAAGATCAGCTTATTATGCGGAACCTTATCGAAGGCTTTTGCAAAATCTATACAAATGACGTCAATCTGATGCTTCTCATCTAAGGCGGCAGCGAGATCATGAACTACTTCAATTAATTGTGTAATGGTAGATAGTCCAGTACGGAAGCCATGCTGGTTTGAGTAAAGTAAACTATTCACTTCTAGAAATCGTAAAATATGTTTTGCGATGATGTGCTCCAGAATTTTACAACTGATACATGTGAGTGAAATAGGACGGTAATTATTTACAAGTGTGCGATCACCGCCTTTGTGCACTGGTATAACTACGGCCCTGCGCCAGTCTGTGGGTAGAGAATGCGTATGTAATGATTTCGCGAAAATTATCGTTAAGTAGTATGACATCCATTCAGCATAGCGTTTCAGAAATTCAGGACAAATTCTGTCAGGTCCACTAGATTTTTTTCCATCTAAACTCAGCAGCAATTGGAACACCCCTTCTTGTTTGATTTCTAGATTTCCCATTGGGTAACGTGTTATATATGGTAAATGCTCGTCTGTATTCATGTTTGTATTATTAGTAAACACAGATTGAAAGAAGTAATTAAAATGTTCGGCAATGTCCGCAGACTTTGTTAACTTTATGTTGTCCTTTACAATTTCTTCAATTTTATCCTTCCTACTGCTAAGATGTCTCCAGAATTTTTGTGGGGAACTTTTTAGGAACCCTGTCAGTGTTTGTTCAAAGAATTGCTTTTTGGATAGTGTCAGAGTATGCCTCAACTCTGCGCGAAGTCTCGGTATTTCGTCCGAACCTTTTTTCTTTTTACGCAGTCGCTTTAATTTTCTTTTCATGTGAATGATGCCGCGGTTAATCCAAGGTCGGCGTTGTTTAGTCTTTTTTTTTCGAGTTGGCACAAATCGGTCCACACAATGCTCTACTATATCCTTAAATTCATTCCAAAGCTCATCTACAGTTTTTTCCTTTGCATGGTGCTCAAATTGGCCAAACGAGAATTCCAAAAAATCTAATATTGAATTGTCATCAGCACGTTTATTGTAGTCCTTTACAGTAATTATAGGGGAGCATTTCATACGGGGCACACTGCTAGTAGCCATATTCACTACAATCATTCGGTGATCGGAAATACCTTCCTCAATTGTCAACAAATGATGTTCTATATTATTGGATAGGAACACTAGGTCCAACAATGACCGCGACCTAGAAGTTATTCTTGTGTCCTCTTGAACGATTTGATTTAGATTAAAAGAAAACATTATATCCAGTAGTTTATCAGCGCTGGATGCTTCAGCGCCGCTGCATAGTAGGTCTTGCCAGTTAATGTGCGGTAAATTGAAGTCTCCGGCCATAATTAACCGCGTGTTCCTATGTACATTGTTGCACAAGAATGTGTTCAATCGGTTTAGGAAGTCAAGCGAAGTCGAAGGTGGCCGATATATTGCACCGACTAGATAAACGACACTTTGAAAGGAAATTCTGCACCAAACTGTTTCAGGGATGTCACTATCAATTAGAGCCGCGTGGACAGAATTCTTTATTATGATACACACCCCTCCTCCACGTGAATCGCGGTCTTTCCTAAACATTTTGTATCCAGGGGGAATAATTGTGTCATCTTGTATCCCACAGTGCAGCCAAGTTTCCGTTATCAAAACCATGCAAGGGCTCTGGGAAAGCAGCAGAAATTCTAGGTCAGTTGTTTTGTTAACTATGCTGCGTGCATTTAAAACAAGAAAACGTAGCTATGACGTAGGTGACGAGCCGGGCGTCACCATCGAACTTGTTGAACCGTCTGGGTCAGGCGGGCAGCCTGCCACTTCAAACTTTTTTTGCTTTTCTTTACCGAATCTACTTTCTTTATATCCATATGGTATGCGCTTATCGTTAGTGAGGTCCCAAGTGTACATTTTGTCTTTTATTTTAAGTTTATCGTAGATAAGCTTGACTTTCGTGCCTTTTGACCGATCCGATGCTGCACTTTCCCAAAGCTTTCTTCTTATTTCCGCTGTTTCCTTAGCATAGTCTTGGCTAACCCGAACATTAGTGCCCTTCAGTTTAAAACAGTTCTTTAGAACACTGTCCTTTTCCCTGGAATCAAGGAACTTCATAATAATTGGTCTTGGTTTATCCGGTTTCGCTTTTCCAATTCGGTGAATTCTCTCTACTGTCCTGACGGGGACCCCCAAAGTATTGTCAAAAATACCGTCTAGGACCTGTTCTCTGAGTTTGGTTTCTGTTTCATCAGCACTTTCATTGATTCCAAATACTAGGAGATTGTTGTGCCTACTTCTGTTTTCGTAGTCAATTAACTTCAATGCTTGCTGTTGGACAACCGATTCCAATTTATTAATTCTGTTGCTCATTTCCTCGAACATTGTCAAAATTCCTTGTAACTTATCAGTTTTAGCATTAACAGCAGCAATTTCCTCTCTTATACGGTCCATCTTGCGGTCGCTTTCATCCAGTCTATCGATAATGACCTGCAACATTTCATTAGCCTTGGGCCCAGGGTTCTGTTCTATGTCACCTGACACAAGCAATAACATGAGCATCGACCAGCAATCAGACAAGATAGCAGAACACTTTTGAACATATGTAGTTGGCAAAGAGAGCAAGGAGCACAATATGGCCAGTCCAAATTTGAACGCTGAGCAAATAACAAATATAGTCACAAGAGTCACAAATGGCCAAGCAAGGAGTGGGAATATAGAGAGCTTCTAATGTAATAACGACAGAAATACGGAATGAGAAGCAACATGCTCGTTGGAAAAGAGATAGGAAACCGAAAAGCTGGTGGAACAGGTAAATGCGAGAAGCGATCACTCAACGACAGAAAGCATCCCGAGAGCACAGGCAGGCAAAAAAAAGCGCAGTTGCCGCAGGATGAAGTAGCCAGAAAATGGGAAATACACCGGGAGAAAAAAATCTGTGGTTTAAATACTGGTTCAATTAAGCAAAGATAACAAGAAATGACAACCATTCCACTCTGTGAAGATGGAATGGCAGCGAAAGCTGACGACAGTCAAAGCTCTCAAACGAAAAGCAAAGTGCTTTCGTTGCCATTCCATCTTCACAGAGTGGAATGGTTGTCATTTTTTGCGTTGCGAGTCTGGCGTCGTTGCTCGTTCGGAGGTGCCTGGGCTTGCGATTGTCGTTTTCGTTCAGCATCGCGGGAACGTTCTTCGTCGGTGGTCGTTTCGCTCCGGCACTGATTACATTCTCGTTGCTGTTCTCTCCGCCGCTCCTCGTACGCATGTTGTTCTTCGGGTGTACAAACTATACGCGTCCGCCCCATCGATAACACAGCTGTATTAGAGCCGATACCTCTCCTGCTTATATAATGCGATAACCTTGACGGCACGTTATTGTTCACGACGAGCGTTCTAATCTGCTCCGCATTTTGACATCTGCGCCACCGCACTGCATCCGTATGGGTTTGTTAGAAATCGCTAAATCCGTTTCTGTTGTCGGACGCCAAAAAAACTACGGAAGGTTAGTCATATACAGCTCTCGCTGTAAAAGGTGAAGGTCAACGTTGGTTGTCAGAAATACGTGCTAAAAAGAAGGCCGCACCTAAAATATCTTGGAACCACACAAACTTATTAGGCAAGAAGTCTTTAACAATACAACAACATATCCTAGACGAAGATGAAAACAATGGAAGGGGACGCGGCATTAAATTACATCCAAAAAATAACAGCCTAATCTTTCCAAAGCAATGACGAGGTTGTACTGAGGAAAAAAAAACTGCATGAAAGAGAGCCAGATGGAAAAGGAGCTGGTGCTGACAAATTTCATTGGAAGAAAGCCGAAGATAAACTTCCTAAGCGCACAGCCACAGGGCTAGACGAGGTTCCCGTTAGGCTGAATAATGAACTAGGTCCAAAAGTAAGGAAACTCTGCTGAAAGTAGTAGAAGAAACGTTTAAAAGAAAAACGAATACCACACAGTTGGTGACAAAGTAGAAAGAATTTAATTTATAAAGGTAAGAGGAAGAAAGATAGAATGCACTCATATAGAGCGTTTACCATTACATAGGTAATATACAGGTTAGCAATGCAGGCAATTAAATTAAAGTTGCAAGCATGGGCAGAGAATAATGGCATTTGGGAGGAACTTCAGAATGGCTTCAGAACAGGTAGGCGTCTGGATGATAACTTATTTGTCCTTACTCAGTGTATTGAAATATCCAGAATAGAAAAGAGGCCGTTATATGGGGCTTTTTTGACATTGCAGGAGCATATGAGAACGTAGACCACAACATTTCGTGGGATATTCTGGAAGGGGAAGGCTTGGGCGACGATTGTATACAGCTTTTGAGGGAGATTTACCTAGAAGATACTGTTTGCGTTGAATGGCAAGGGATCAGGAGAGATAAAGAGAGAGAAGCGATGAGGGAAAGGTAGACAGGTTAACCAAGGATGTGCCCGATTGGCTACCCTACACTTGAGGAGGGGAAAAATGAAAGAACAGATAAGGAGAGAAAAGACAAATAATAGTCAGTGAGTCAGGAGCGAGGAGAAAGTTGACATCAACAAGGGGCTGAGGCAGGGATGCCCTTTATTCCCGCTACTGTTTATGATGTACAGGGTGAGGATGGAGAGGGTGCTAGAAAGGAGTAATATCGGGTTTAATCTTTCATACAAACAGGCGGGTACAGTAGTAGAGCAGCAGTTTCCAGGTTTGTTTTATGCGGACGACATTGTGTTGCTAGCTAACAAGCAAAGTGATATGCAACGTCTGGCTAATATCTGTTGACTAGAAAGTGAGAATTTAGACTGGTAATTTAGCGTTAAAAATCAGGTGTTATGGTATTCAATGAAAACAGTGAACAGTCGGTGTCAATTCAGGGCCAGGAAATACCTCGGGTAAAAGAATATAAATACTTTGGTATATGGATAAACGAAGGTGATAGACACATATGGAAGCACAGGAAATAACAATAACAGCAAAGGGGAACAGAAATGCGGTCATGATGCAACCCGGAGCGCTATGGGGATACAATAGGTACGAGGTGCTCCAGAGTATGTGGAAAGGTGTAATGGTTCCAGGACTTACATTTAGAAATGCGGTTGTTTGCTTGAAATCAGGGCTACAATCAAGACTCTACTGCAACCAAAGGTCAGTGGGACGCCTCGCATCGGCCGTTCACGGGAAGACTACAAATTAAAGCCTACAATCCAGGCCCAGGCTTTTTAAAATATCAAATGGATAGCCTTAAACTACGATTTAACATCTGACCAAATGCCTAAAATAACGTTCTCCGACAGAGGTGGGCTGCCGAGGCGCGTAAGGACATTATTCAAGTTTTGACGCTCTTCCACCTACTGAGGGCAGTCACACAGCCAGTGGCGTAGCTAGGTCGTCTGGCACCCGGGGCTCTTAGCTCTTCTGTCACCCCTCCCCCCCCCCCCCCCCGGGTGTAGTCGAGGAAGGCGGGGATATCGACAATTTTCGGGTGTCTTCAGACGTATATGACACCCCCCCCCCCCTCTACTGGCCCCGTGCACCCGGGGCCCCCGGCCCCCCGGCACCCCCTGTTGCTACGCCAGTGCACACAGCACATGACCTATAGTCTCTTTCACATTGCACAGTTCACAGTCTGGTGACTCGGTGCGCCGCACGACGTGCACGCACCCGCGCGTAAACGCCACCCCCAGACTGTGCAGGAGGCTGGCACTGCTATGTTGAATTTGGGGTGGTAGCCTAAATTTCATGGTGGGGCCCAATCTTTGGGGTCGTCTGTGGCTGCGGTAAATCTAGGGAAACGATGGAGCATGTTTTATTAGAATGTGAAAACATCGGCCCAGCGGTCGGTTTAGGCATCTCTGGCTTCCTTGAAACCCTTGAGTTCAGCGAGAGCAGGGGGAAAGTAAACATGTCCGCAGTAGAGTAAGCGGCAATTGGAAGATTGGTGGAAGAAAAGTAGGGAAACGACAAACAACCGAGGCGTGCGAAAACAAAGTTCACAATAAGGGTTCAGAAAGTTTGGTCATATGGGAATTCGCTGTGGGATATTTTTTTTTCCTTTTCTTTTTTTCCCTTTCAACAGAGGTAGGACATTAGGCAATATAATAACAAGAGCTTGGTGGAGCAACCCACCTCACCGTTCCGAAGGGGACACTCATAGCATCCATCAGTCCATCCCCGTAGAATTACTGTATAAGCGCCCTTTACGGAGCCAGTGTTGCGCCAAGGTACGCCATCTTGGGCTTCAAAGTTATGCGGGAAAGCCACTCCCTGTACGCGTACGCGCTCGCGTGGCAATGCCAGCAGTGCTGTCTCTCTGCACTTTCTTTTCATTTTTTTATTGTTTTGCGAGTACAAGTCGATCGCTTACCTCATGATTACTTATTATTATCGAACGATTATTGAAAATTCAGCGTGTAACGAACACATGCAACACCACATGGTGGCAACGTTTATGAGCATTTCCAATTTCTATGAAAAGCGTCGAATATAATGCTATGCTTTCATAGATTAGCTATAATTCTTGTTAGGCATGCGTGGTATCACGGCTCGCGACAGCTGAAATACATGAATGCGCGTATTAAAAAAAGCTGAAGCGACGATTACGATACTCTCCAATGCGAATTTTGAGCGCAGCTGTTTAGGTGTTTCGAATTCGGGATATATCGCGGCAAAGAATTTGATTCTACACGACAGAGTGCTCTCGGCGACAACGCTGAGCCTCTGCTCGGACAGTTCGATCAGCAGAAGCTGCAGCTACGAACCATTTCCACCGGTTGCGTCGCTCATTGTTCAGCAAAAAGCGTGAACACGGGAGCGCGTGGCTCGCGTGGAGCGCATTCTCAGCGGCGGATGCGCCGCAGGCGATGTGGCGCATGCGCAGTGCATGGGTCCAAAGCTCACGCCAGCGTTTTGTTCCCGCGCTGTTCGCCGCCGGCACTTCGCATTCCTCCTCACCCTTTCGCTATACCCTCCTCCGCTTTCCACCTCGTGGTATCGCAGCAACCTCCCTCTCGCATTTCTCCTCACGCCTCTTAGCTCTAGACGCTTTTCTCATTCCCCGCTGCGCCGAGCGTTCGCTGTGATCTTTCGCGACGCTCGCTCGCTCGGTTACGCCGACGCTCGCCGCAGGAACGCGAGCCGCCGCCGTGTCGCCGCGCCGGCCGCCGAAAGTTCGTCAGGAAAGTTCACTCCATGCGGATCGGCCTTAAGAGCTGCGCTCTAAAACGCGTCCGAGTATACATGAATTGAGGAGCTCGTGACGTATATGGTTCGATTCAATTGCTACCACACAGAACACTTGGGCGTTGCTATGCGTCAAGCACCGTGACAGCAAAGATATGTATATACATGCGTGTTGCATTACTTCCTTGTAGCTTCGTATGGTCGTTGCTTATATTTTAAATTTCATTTTATTGTACAAGCAGGCCATGCAGGGTCCCCTTTCGAAAATTAAATGAACTGGAAGAACTGTTCTGGCTCATCTTCGAGATTATGGTTATTGAGTCGTATGGCATGTATTTTAGTAATAATTTTTCGGTGGCCGCAGTCAAAATATTTAAATCCTTCTGATTTTCTCAATAATTTGCAGCACGCAAAACTTTTGTAAACATCTCAATTTTTTTAAAGAAATGGGTGAAGTTGGATTAATCGTTCAGTGCGAGTTCTCATCAAAGCAGGAAGACTTGAAACAGCACTCACAACTCGTGCTGTCTTACAATATCAAAGCATAACGAGAGTTTGGCGACAGAGGCGGGCGGGTGATTCCATTATCTGGATGCAATGGAAAAAATAAATGGCTTACTCCGGGAAAATGGCACCTGTACATAATCTTGGTGATCGGCTCTGTTTGGTATATACGGTGGTTTTGACAGAAGATGACGTTTTAGTTCTTGGCATTGTTAAAAAGATGACCAACCCTTCCCCAACCGGAAAATGGGGGTAAGCGAAGTTTGCCCTGCGTGGACCTGACCTTCGCTACGTGTAAGTAACCCACACGTAACGGTGCCGGATTGCTTCGGCCTCCCGCTCCCTCAGCTCGGAATATTCTCGTAGCTGTCGGATTGCCTGGGCTCGGGCGTCTCTAAAGGCTGGATTGGCGAGCCCTTTCACGGCCGAGTACTCGCCCGTGAAAGGGCTCGCCGATCCAGCCGTTAGAGTCGCCACCGCTCGTCGAAGGCTGCCTGCACCTCGGGGGAACACAACGCATGGCGTCCCACCCGTTTTCCGAGAGAGAATTGAAGGGAAACGAAGGCGGCGTAGCACGCGCGAGAACCTTTCCTGCCCTTTCACTCCCCGGCGGAAGCGAAACGGCTCCGATTGGTTGCTCGCGTAGCGTGAGCGCGCGCCTATGCAGCTGGAATCCTTGCTAATGACCCACGTTCCGGCGCAGCTGTCAATTCATCAAACCGCCCTTTCTGGCAGCTGCTCTACTCTGGGAGCAACTGGGGCATATTTTTTGCGTGACCAGAACGCCATGGAAACTTGAGTGAATACAAGCTTCGCTTGAAGTCACCGATGTTTACAATACTCCCCAATGCAAATTTCGAGTGCAGCTGTTTAGGTGTTTTGAACGCACGATATATTGTAGCAAATGATTTGATTCCGAACAAGGTGCTCTCGGCGGCGGTGCTGAACCTCTGCTCGGGCAGCTCGTTTAGCAGCAGGGGCAGAGCATTTGCACCGGTTGCAATGCTCATTCCTCAGAACGAAAGCGTGAACACGAGAACGCGTGGCTCGCGCGGAGCACATTCTCTAGCGGCGGCGGCGCCGCAGGCAAAGAGGGCATGCGCAGTGGGTCCGAAGCCCACGCCAGAGCTGTTTCCGCGCTGGCCACATGCCTGGTCGTCACCGGCACTCCAATTTCCTCCTCACCCTCACATCATACCTTCCTCCACTTTCCACCTCCTGGTTCCACTGTACCCTCCTTTCCGCTGTTCTCCTCGCGCTTCTTCGCTCTCACCACTTTTTTCAAGCGCCGCGTTCGCCGTCCTCTTTCGCTGTCGTAACTCCATCTTTCAGGGGCTTCGTTTTATTGGCCACACACGAAGCATATCATTTTTCAATGAATTTCCTCAGGTAGTTCGCTCGGTTACGCCGACGCTCGCCGCAGGAACGGGTGACCGTTGTCGCGTCCAACATTCTTTGTGTGTAAAGTAAGGAAGCTAAATACGATTCAGGTGAATGACGCAAGGAATTGCACGCACTATAGATCGTTTGTATTGACCTCTGCAACACTGTTGATCCTAACGATATCAGTATATCCTAGCCGCGTTTTACACATCAAGGACAAATTAGCCGTGTTATGGATCTCATATGTAGCCGGCACACGAGCTGGCTAAGGCTGCATGGGTTACGTCTATTGTACGAGTAACGTTCACGTGGGTATACATCGAATTATGAAACTACTGCAGCGTCATGCCTAGATAAAACAATTTTTGTGCACCCCATCCTACTGCAAGAGCTGTCAGTGTTTCACGTGACACTGATTGCGAAATTTAAACGAGAAAATACCTGCGAACACGCATATTCCTACCAGCAGCATCAAGGAATGTGCAACAGGAATAATAAGAGTGCCGATGTCAATTGCCCTTGGTCGGCCGATTCCTGCAGAGTGATAGCGTTACCTGCGGATCGTTGGCTTCTGCGCAGCGCAGTGGAGCCGTTTTTACCACGTGATGGCGTTCGGCGAATAGCGGCGCTAGAATCTCTTGAGGCGTAAGGTCCCTCTTTATTGAGGCGGTGCCAGCGGCGTGCGAAAAACAGTGGCGCAACTCTGGCTCCCTAAAGGAAGCCTATACAGTAACTCTATTATGGTACGTCATAGTTGCCTAAGCGACCTTATTGGCAGCTTCCACGGAGCTCTGGTATGGGCTGGGCGCATGTTGAGCGTAATAGATTTATATACACAGACGCGTCGATTAGGGTAAAACAAACTACAGCTTCGCTGCTAGTCCTTCACAGAGTGGCAGGGCTGATTATTTCCTTTTTTTGTCAGATAAAAGAAGTCCGTCGAACACGTGAGTTGAGCCGAGGACCTCGCAGTCATGGAACGCAGCGCCACAAAACACGACCTAAGAGCGAGCCTATTACGGAATATATGTACGTTGTCGCGTAGTGCAGCTCGGCTAGAGACAAATGAAGCAACGCGCGTCCTCCTCCGTAGTACCTAGGCAAAGGCAAATTTCAATAAGCAGAAGTCACCAGATTTCTTTCTACCAACTCACGCATACATGAACAATGGTCCACCAAACGTGAGAAAGAAGCTCTCGCGCAGATGAATGGTTCGAGATGTATACTTGCTACCCAGAAGGAATCTTTGCCGAGGCCTAGATTTCGGCACCGCCTATCCCCACCTAGTCAGGAGCACTCCCAGGCATGAGGGAAGAAACGAAGGGGAGGCTTTCCGCTGTCCCCAGTGTTCAGTTTTCTGAAAGTTTATGCAGGCTTCGTGGAATTTTTCATAACCTCCTTTGTCCTTCCATTATATACTGCTTTGTACGGCAAAACCATTAAAGAAGAGACAAGCAAGAAAAATCTTAACGCAGTCCATGCAGCATCTTTCAGGGGCTTCGTTTTATTGGGCACACACGAAGCTTGTCACTTTTCAATACATTTCCTCAGGTTGCAGCTTACTGGCAGTCTCAAAGTAGCTCCTCCACAGCTTTGCAGCTGCAACCACTTTGCATAATAACCACCACTGTGGTATCCTCCCTATGTACAACAAGAGTATTGCATCAATGCAAATTTCACACCTGCTTCGCATATTGTCTGTGCACATTGGAAAATCCTATTTGCTTCAGGCAGGCAGGAAACAAAAAGAAAGAAAGCCACCACTAGGCATGCAGTACAATATGTACAGGCTGCAATGCCGGTGTGTCAGCTTTTGCGTAGGTTGCTAGATACATTTTAAAGGCAACAGTAATAGTAGCGGTAGTTCACGTTGACTGGCTACATTCAACCGGAATACTGCAATCTGTCTGTCGCAAGAACAAGTAAAACTTTTCCTAGACAAGAATTTTTTTTTTCTAACAGTACATATGCCAGTGGAGGCTTTACAGTTCTCTGTACATGTGTCTGTCCGCATGCTGGCCTATGTGCAAATAAGAGTGCGAGAAAAATGTGTACATTGTAAAACAACAGCACTTCTGGCATAACTATACTTGCTACCCAGTCCTGTATGTTGTACTGTTCACACAACAAAATCTTATTTGCACTTTACATGATACATTCCCACCCATTCTGACCAGTGAGCCAAGCAGAACAATACAGCAGCTGCTACATTTGTATTTCTATTTTAAAACAGTAACCGTCAGCTGCTGAGAAGCATGCCACAAGTCCATGCCAGTAAAATCACTTACAACAGGCACATTCAGATTCTGGTGGCACTTAATCTTCCGAGTTGACATTTATACGACGAGTCGGTTTTCATTTTGCCTTTTACTTTCTCATCCAACGCTGCTGATAAAGAAAGATTGCAGTATTCTGGGATGCTGTACATAAGTGGTAAAAGGCAAAAATTAAAATTTTCAGGCAATAAAGACAAGAAAGACAATGTTTTTCATTTTCAATTTGCTGTAACAAAAGCAAACAAAACAAGGGAAATAACCTTTTTCAGAACTGGAATGTTGCCGGGCAATGTTGGGTCCACAACAAGATACCATTAACAAGGGGGGGAAAAAATGTGAACTATGCACACTGACGCACGTGGCTAATACGAAAACACTCATTGCCTGGCAGTAGCGGTGAGAAGGGTCGCAATGATTGGCCCACTGGCATGAGAAAAAAAAAAGTATGTCAACACAAAATACAAACACAAGCTATCTAATAAGAGTGTCCACTGCAATGACGAGATAGAGAGTCAAGGGCTAAAACTTAATACAGTCTAAGGCACACACACAAGAAAATAAACACTGGTGCAGTGGCACGTTGGACTAGTGGTCTTGTCTTAAAAGGTCATTTTGTTGTTCTCCACATTGAAGCGGCCTCCTCCATAAGCCACCGCAATCCTCTCATGGCAGCCCTGTTCGTCCGTTGTGCAGAAGTATTCTCACCAGTTACAACAATTTGACCTGGTGAGTGCACTCTTGTATCTACCCTGCAAGAGGATGCCGCATTCAAAATGAACATTAAAAATGCCTGCCAAACACGGGGGCATTATCATGCAGCGATCTTGCTTGTCGCCTCCTTTTTGGTCGTGGTTGTTGAAGTAACCCATGGTTTTCCTTTGCCAAGTAAACTCCTCTTGGAATAAATGTTGAAAGCAGGCTGGTTCTAGAACCCTTTCGAAAGAACCTGGTGGCAGGGATTCAAATGTAACGAGACTGATTTTGAATGCCTGCCCATTCTAATGCAGGCATTGCCAAACAGTGGCACTTCTTTCACCACTCCTTGATTCTTCTGGTCTCTGGAATTCTCTTCAAGCTGGCTGGCTTCCTTGTGCAGAAAAATTTTATGGGCAGTAGCAAATACACAGTGAAGAACTTGATCGCAGTGCTCTGCTCCAAGTGTCCTGTGAAGTGCGAGGGCCTTAGGAAAGAGACGCATGAAGAGATCTCTGCTGAGCTTATGGTGCAGGCCAGTGGGGATGGAAGTGGTGGTCACGTGACCTATTCACTCCTCACTGCAGGCAAGATTGAATCTTCTCGATCCACTCCTGTGCAGCCGCAGCATCTGCAGCCATAAAGTTGTACATCCGCTTGCTTGTTTTCACCTGCATGAAGAGAAAGCAAAAATATATGCTGAGAAGATTTGTACAGTGCAGGTGAACACAGACAACCCTAGCTGAGCACATGATTCTCGTAAGCTACCTTTATGAACATTTTCAGGTACCATTGCTTCCCAACTGGCATCTTAGGACCAGTGTGCGCATCGTATGTGGAGGCATGAAATCGATGACAATTACCACAGCAAGCTCCAACACTCATGGTCATTAAAGAAGTTGGCACTAGCTATGTACACGAAACCAAATAACATAAGACTCTAAGCACACAGACCCTACGCACATAGACTACAGCTCAGATTTGGATTCGGCAGTGGTGGGTGTGAACAACATGGTGTTGAGCTCATTTCGAGGCTGCATGACTGAACTAAGCAGAAGTATGGACTTTTTTTTTCCAGGGAGCTCACATTCTGTGAAATTTTTTAACGCTGATCACACGAGTTCCAAAAGAAAAGGAAACACTTACATCGAAGAAGGACTTCTCGTCAGCCCTTTTCGGTGCCCCTTGGATGATCAGAGACGGGGTCACTGAGATCACCTCGGAAAGGTCAATCAGCCCCTTGCAGTGTGAGTCTTCCACCGCGTCATAGTACCGCAGCTGCAATAGTAAAAAACGTATCAGCAGTTGCAACAAAGAAATGCAAAATGGCAAAAGAGTTATGCTGGTGATACCCGTCCTTCGCCAGTTGTGTATGAGCTAAATATGTCTTCTTTTTTTTCTATGCGAGTTTTCCTTTACGATAACACTAAATTAAAACGCCCACTGCAAATCAGTCTAGCAATGGTAGTCAACCTCACCTGGTGCTTGGTGGAGTCGAGCACAAACCAACGCTGCTTCCACCCTTTGAGCAAGGCTCCCCGCTTGAAGAGGTAGCCTTCGTGTGTCCGGTTCTCCGGGCAGTTGGACGAGAACTGGTCGTAATACTGGCTGGTCGAGTGCATGCCTGCATTATACAAAGACATTGGCATACATAAGAGATAATCATACAGAGTGGTGTCGATAACGAGCAGAAATTAAGCCTAGCCAAAATGCAAGTAAAGAGCAGCGCCACGGCTTCAGCCACAAGCCAGCTCAGCTGCTTAAATAAAGTAAGCTCAATAGAGTTTAGCTTGGCCGATGACCTTTAATGAGCTTGGAAAAGGGCAGAGCTTAATCTCATATTTCAGCCCTACACACACTTCAATAGCTCAAAATAGTGAAAAGCCCATACGCTGAGTGCTATGCCAACTAGATTTCCTCAGTACAGGTTTTTAAAAGATTGCCCATTGCATAGTACAACTTCATCACTTCACCTGTACTACTCAGAAGTAGACATTACTTGCAAGATAAATCAAAATTTGCAATTAGTAGTTTAACAATTTTCAACTAACTATATTTGTGATCATTTTTAGTCTCACTCACTACATAGAATTCTAGAAATACTGAAAATATTTTCCTTTCGTACATAGAGAATGCCAAAAACACTCTTGAGAATCATTCTGTACACTAGCCTGCCTGCCCACCCATTTCTTTGTTTGCTGTGTTATTTCATATGCACATAAGACAAGAATGGGCAGACAGAAATGTGCAAGATTCGACAGTGCTACGGGTGCTCACCTAACTCAAAATAATGTCTACTTTATTGCAGTGAAATAAGCAGAAGAGGAGAGAGGGTGCAAGAAACATCTTATGTAAGGCCAGGCTGCAGGGGAGAGGCAGAATAGCAACATAGCCAATCGGTCAATCATCTCTTCTATTTGCGTAACCCTGCCCTGCCCTGACTGCTAGGCACCCATTGAAAACTAAAATTTCACCTGCAGCTAATGCCACTTGTGTCTTCATGGAAACAGCAAGAACAAGTTTTGCTTTAAACATGCCCATCTCACAGAAAATGTAGCAAGATAGGAAGAAAAACAGAACGCTTACAAAAATGGCGTTGTCTAAAAATTCTCAAATGTTTCGGCCTCTCCACGGAAGCCTTGTTCACTGACTTTTAAACGTTTAAGAATTTTTAGACAACCCCATTTTGGTCGGCATTCTGTTTTTCTTCCTATTATGCCATTACTTCCCGACCAGACGAGATTTTGTCAAACTCTGGATTTCAAAATGTAGCAAAGTTAATGCAAACCCCTTCCACAACGAGTATGTCGACTAGCTATCCATAAAGTAGACCAAACCATTGATTACAAGCAAGCAGCTGGAGAAGGGGTTGAAATATGCCACAATTTGTTCACAAACAAAATAATGAGCAGCTCAGAAATGCTACCTACCGGAGGTGATGGAGGCACTTTCAGAGCTAGGCCCTTTGGTGAGTGCAGTCGAGCCAGGGTCCGGAACTACATTCTTGTACTTGGTGCAGTTCTTGGGCACCTGTGGCAGACATCGCTCGTGGCAGTTGTAACCACAGTCCACGCAATGCATGCCTGCAGAGGAAGAGCACAAGCACAATGTGGTATGTCTCTTAATAAGCCATAAGTCAAGTCCTCGACTAATTTCATAAGTCAGGTAGTTTAGAAGAAAACAGACAAGAAAAGAAGAAAAAAACCACAAAGATTTTTGTAGGGTTGATGAACCCTTTAAGGACAAGACATTAAAAAGCTCGAAGGAAATGCTCATTTTTCATATTGCTATGGAACAGCCGCCACAGTGTGGCTGCACTGAGAAGAAAGAAGATGACGTGTGTGCCGGCTCGATATAGCGTCGTCATTTTGGCCTCCGTTAGCTTCCTTGTAAATAAATTGTATATAGCATTCAGCTTCAGCTACACGTAACATTAATTTGGTGGAGGTGGCAATCCCCGTGCCCGTCATGAAGCTTCGCAGCGGTCGCAACAATATAAATGTAACAATATAAACATAACAATATAAATGTTTAAAATACATCGAGAATAAGAACACTTAGCAAAGAGAAAAAAATATTTCGCGGACTCCATTCCACAAATAGGTTCGTTGCCTATGGCCAATGCTAGACAGAACACCAAAAGAAGGCTTCACTCCAGACTACCTATGCCTTCATGTGGAACTTGTACAGACAATTTCTTTGATGTGAAACAGAAGTGTGCATTGCATTTCCTCTGCATTAGCTGTGTGATACCATTGCAGCCAGGGATTTTACATCAGTATTTCTTCTCTACCCATGCTTAAAAAACAAAGAAAAAAAAAAAGAGAGAGAGAGAGAGAGAGTTGTGCACCAAACTTCTTTGTCGTCCTCTGTTCCTGCTCTAATATAACAAAGGATACTTGCTACCTAAAGTTCAGTGTTGGCCGAAGACATTTAGCCAAAAACATTGTACTAAAAGCCGAAACATAAGAAAAAAAGTGTGTTTTGGTTTGCTGCCTGTAGGTAACGCTCGCGCACAAAGGGTTAATAGGTCTGAATAGGCTAAGGCTTCAGATCTCACCAGTTTTGACAAGTCCCCAGAGAATACTCGAGCACAGGTCACAGTAGGTGGGTGTCGAGTAGCTGCAGCGGTCAAAGCGATGAGGGTACGACTGCGGGGGCACAGCCGGTGCGGCTCCAGGTGCGCCCCCCGCTGCCTCCAGGGGGCCACCGGCCATCTTGCCCCGCACCAGGAACTCAATGGTGGAACGCTTGTGCAGCGCCCTCCCATGGGCACGCACAAACTCCGTGCTGAACGAAGCCTGGCGCTGAAATGTGCAAAGGGGTTGGGATGTGCAACATTAGCAAGCTGTCACCATTGTATCCATTGCGTAGAGAAAAAAAAAAGAGAAAAAAAAAACATGACACCACCAGTGTCACAAAATCTGTAGTTCATTTACAGCAGTAGCTGCAGCCTTAATGGATCTACTGTGTGTGTCCTGTTGCTTTGACCTGGTCACCTTTACTCAACTTTTGCTGTGCAAGATTTTTGTCACTGGGAAGGGTCAGGAGCACATGGCTTGTTGAAGACAGGTGCATGTAGCACTTGTCTCACCATCACATTGTGTGACAAGCAAGGGAAGTGGACTGACATTTGTCTTACTCTCGGTTTACGTGTTTCACATTCAATGTGACATAGGCACGGCATAAGGCTAAGAAACATAGCTGTGCTATGCAGTTTTCGGTGGTGCATTTAAAGCAGCTAGCCAATTTCAGTGGTGTACACCTGGTTTGCATGCAGGAGACCCAAAATCGAATCCCGAGGTGGGGTGATCTTTTTTTTTTTTTTCCTCTCCTTTTCAGCGTACAAATGATACCAACCACTCTACACAAACAAAAGCTGTCAGTTCAAATTGTGGAAAACTCTAGAACAGCTATCACTGCAAAAAACAGGGCAGCTGCTGCTGCAACAAGACTTCATGCTAAGTAAAACACTGCAAGCAGCACAAATTATTCTAATCAACAGAGGTGAGAGTAAGAGCCACTCAGCCTGTGGGATAGCACTACCTCGTATAACTGAACTTAACCACAAGTGCATGCACAACTGCAGTAACATATACATGAGCTATTGTCTCCACCAGAATATTCAGTGTCACTGAAGGTTATGACCTGTGAGCCATAAAAAAAATATATCTGCATAGCACTTTTTTACAAACCCACTGTTGTTAGTATGAAGAAGGACAAGTAACGGAAATTTTAAAAGATGCCAAGGATACGGCACATTCAGACACATGCATCTGCATGGATACCACATCTCTTAGGCAAAAATATAAGCTATTTGAGCAGTGCCCGAGAGCTCTGCTCATCATATTCTTCCATTTTTTGTGAAGAACTTTCTTTAATGGCTAGCTTATTCTTTAGGTTGCCGTTTCCTAGCAGCCTACTGTCAGCACATATTTACCTCTGCTTCACTTTGTACAATTTGCTCAACTGAACTTAATTTTAAGCAACTCCTGCAAATGTTCCGGGCCAATTTGCTTTCAACAAGCTAACAAAAACTACAGACCCACTTATCCTGCTGGCTATGATTATCAGGTGTTACAGAAACAACCTATGAACCCCCACCAACCCTTTCTTATAACTGCAACAGCAATGCATACTTGATGTCTGCAATGGTTCATGAATCCTCTTGTCTGAAAGTTCTCGTGTGTCATATGTCTAATAATGCAATACACAAGGCAGAAAAAGATGCATAAGGTGCACAGAAATTTCAGAGGCAGCAGCTGTCCTTTGCCAAGTACGTGCTAGATGGTTACCATGGTACAGCACACAGCAAACACAAGACACTTCACAAAGGTGCCTGCTATATGCACCTCGCTGTCACAGTAGCAGTTCGATGTGAAGAGTCGTTAGTTTTTGTCTTTTTGCTAACAGTTGCTAAGTCAAAGTTCCACCCAATGCTCACTGCTCTACCATTGTCTTGTCTACACACATTCAAGATATTCAATCACGCTCCTTCCATATTGCTCGATGCATAAGAGCATGCTTTGCTTTTCAAACAAAAATTATTACATTCAAAACTTTAGCAAGTACAGTTATTAGTAGAACCTCAGAAAATCTGCCTCATTAAATATGCCAGTATCTACAAGAAAAACCTGCACACTAAAGTGCATGTACTAAAAAATATATAGAAAAAGACACTAACACAATGAACATGTCCATCAGCTACAATGCCACTAACTCTATAACCATGCCACCATGCTCATGCATGTACTAAGTAACATGTTGCCAAAAGTTTGTCTGAATTTCCCTTTATTAATTACATTGCCAAAACTTACTTCAAGTACGTACACTTTTTCGAATTGAAAATACTGTAAAGAAGCTGCAAATTAACCTAACTTCCTTTCCACTCATAAAATGCAATGTCACATTCTTTTGCCCATTCCCTGATGCATGCCATAGCAGGAGTGTTACGTACTTCGCATCTTGCCGTAACCCTGTGACATTAGCACCACGAGAGACTGGCAATTCCATTCACATCTAGTTCTACAGTCACTCTGTCAGCCCTGTTTCAATAGTTTAAAACGGTGGCTTGTCCAACATTACTAAGCATGACATATCATATTTGACATCATGTGTTCTAATATAACCTAAGGAATGACGTCATAAGTTAGACATCCGCCAACTGTATCAAGTTTATATCATGAAAAATGCATGCACTTCAGGAAAATAAAAAGAAATAATTTCCAGCAGGTCCAACTAAAATCTACTATACCTGTGTATCTCCAGATCTGACACCCTCAACAAAATGTGAGCACACGGTTTTATGATGGTGGGTGAGGAAATTAAACTTTCCCATATGACACAAGAGGATACCAGACAAAATAAACGTCAAGCCATGCATGAACACTTGTACTACACTAAGCACCTAGTAGTCCAGTAGTGTCTATAGCTATAACAAATGGCTACCCTAAACCAGTGGCACAACTTGCCTGCTTGTGGCTGTTCAGGACCCTGTCAGAAGCAAAACCAAGGAAACAAAACCAAAACAAGCACAAAAATGCCAATGTATAATGTAAAGCTTTTAAGCCAAGCAAGGTGCTTAAGTCATACCACACCAAGCAATATGCAAAGAAAAATAAAGTGTGCACCGAGGCACTGTGTCTAATAGCCCATAGGCATAGCACTAACTCGGCAAAATTTGGTAACTATCACAAGGTCATGCAACACAACTCAAGATACTGTTAGGGCTCAGATGAATATGAGTACCATACAAATGCTCTTTTTGTCTCAAGCACAATGACTTATATGTGGAAGGTGATGTTTCATGAATAACTAATGTTCTGCATGGCGGTGACAATATAAATGCCACCTCAGATGACTGGCAGCAGCCAGAAAAAACATTAAATCTTGTGATGACCCACAGGTCCCCATATTTACTGAATTCAAGGATGACTTCCTTTTCTTGAAAGGACAGTAGAACGCTTAACAATCTGTGCATTCAGATACAAGAAAATTGGAAACACTGTGGCAATAACCCTTTCAAAAATGACAGTCAATGTCATTGTCTAAATACTAATAGGAACTTTCAAGAACACACATCTGGTTTTATATGCCACTATTTATTGATGCTGCTTTGCACTCTGCTAATGTGCTTCCTACACAAAATGAGCAAGCATGGAAGAGTCTTTGTTGTGTGCATTGAGCAAGTACCATAAATGTGCATAAACTTGCGATGCCAAAGAGCAGGTTCATTTCTGTGACAGCCACAACCGGAAGTGAAGCATTAGTGACAGTGGCAGATATGAGCACAATAACTAGGTGAATCTGTCTCATTTTGCAGGTTCAAGATCACTCTTTCTAGTACTACTAGGTATGAATGAGTATGACCGCTGAAAAACATTGGCACTGCCATCAGTCTTGTGTCGAAAGTTGCATCATGCGACACCACTTTGCCATGGCAAGAGCAAGTGCAGCTTGGAAAGGGTAATCTTATCCCACAATTTAAAAGGTTTATATTAATATATTAATTGTCTGCAACTGAGTGACACCGGCTGCTATACTAGCAGTAAAAAAAGTTTCTCAGAGGCTTCTAGATGCTAGATGGTCATTGTGTAATGCATCCCAACCAGGCTGAGATTTGCTCTTGTTTGGTTGGATTAATCATTAATCAAGAATGTGGCAATGAACCTTGGTCTGCACAAAATAAGCTGGTAAGAGCTCTTTTTGCCATCCTCCATGGTTTAAAGCTCCCTTCCCAAATGTTTATTATCAGTAAGTCAAATGCTTGTCAAGGAGTGTCAGAGTTCAGGACGTGGCCAGGTTACAGTTGATGATGGTGCTTGACATTGTAAAAAAAATTTAGAGTATTTGACCTGTCTTTTTGCTGGCAGCGCAAATAAAGGAGGCCTTTATAACACCAGATGTTCTCATACAGCACATATAACTTCAAAAGTAAAACAAGAAAACAAGGGCTCTTGCATAAAGCTCCTACAGCCAACAGTCAAAAAAAAAAAAGCTTCCTCAGATGAAAAAAAATGAAGCAGGTGATCTGGAACATGACCTAAAGTTACATGTCATTTGGGTGCTGAATTTATGTCCTTGCGCCCGATATTTGAAGTCCAAATAATTTTAATGTAAAACACAATGCACTTATTTAAAACCGTATAAGGGGGAACCCAGCACATGAAAGTAAGCTTTTGAATAGCTGGTGCACCCGTTCTTCGTGATAAAAAAAAAGAAGAGTCCTCGATTGTAACGCACACCCATGTGCCATGACCTACAAAAAAGAAAAATCCTTTATAGTATCGTGCACCTCATTATTTCATACAGAAATACAACTTTCTCTCATTTGGAAAAGATAGATTTACTCCAAAGCTGCGATGAATGAAAAAAAAAAGTTGCAGTTTTGCCCGAAAGGCGAAGCATTGATTACGACAGCAATTATAGTAGACAGCTATACGAAAAGTAAGCATAGTATCTGCCGTATAAACTTTTAAACATTCGCTTACTAACTAAATTAATGGGGACGGTGTCACACACGCACAAGCAAACATGAACATGTCCTACTCAATGACCGCGGAAGCTGTTTATCAAAAAGCTGCAGTGAAGAAGTGCAGCAGCATGAGCGAGGGAATTAACCTTTGTGCGACCTCTCGCTTCAACGTGAACTAAGCGGCGAGACCACAGCGCGGTGCGCCTGGATGCGTAGACTCTCGTCTCCGTTGCAGATCGCTTTCAAGATAGGGGCCGTGCAGCTACGCCGTACGTAGCAGCCACCGGTGTAGAATGCCTCTCCTGCTTGCGCCAATCCCGCACGCAAGTTTCAGGAACTCCGAACGCCCGTGATGCAGCCCCCGATTTCCGTCCGCCTCCACACACTTGATCGCTTTCCTTTTAATTGCAGCAACGTGACAACTCGGCATGCCTTTGCATTCTGCATTTCCATGCTGATAGAACAAACGCAGAAAATGGGAAGATGGCCAATGCACTCATAGAGTTTCTTACTATAACACCTAGAGGGAAATCTGGCACCACCGTCTATAGGAGTTTCCGAAGGAGCGCTGTGCTGTCATGGGAATGACGGTATAAGTGTCTGCAAGGCTTGTGTTGGCTGGTGTTGTAAAATGCTTCGTCTAAAGCGTGGATATGGCTACACAAACAACACATTCTTAAAGTAAAATCTCCATAAAAGGTTTTAATTCACGCATATTACATCTTCCAGTGAAGTTTATTCAACTATAATGCATAACCAAGCAAAGAAAAGCAAGAACAGACGACAAAATGTTCCAAAGCGAGCGTGAATCTTGTCATCTGTCCTCCAACTTTAGCGGCCAGCTGATACTTTTTATGTTTCATATAATTGTACATGCAATAACAAGTTCTCATAATTAAACAAAACATGTTTTTGTGTAATAATAAAGCTAAAACAGTGTTTCATGTGCTGTTTAAACAGAAAATGAATCATTGTGACAGATGAAACGTTGCTTGCCAGGTGCGTCTTGAAGGTGTTCCAACTCTCCGAGAACGATGCCAATCCGAAGTCAATATACCGGCATTCCTATGCATACCACAGTGCAGCAGTGCCAGACTTCCCTCTAGGTGATATAGTGAGAAACTCTGCGGGTGCACTAACCTAAGCCAAAGGAAGCATTGCCTCAGTACACGTACTACAGTACATGGAGGAAGCTACGTCAGCCAGGCTCGAAGTGCGTACGAGACCGACCATTTTGAAATCCCGATGGCGATATGGTAACGCATATTTAGGGTGGTACTCGATTCTAACCCATACGTAATTTTTGGAACCCGCCGTGGTTGCTCAGTGGCTAGAGTGTTGGGCTGCTGATCACGAGGTCGCAGGATCGAATCCCGGCCACGGCGGCCGCATTTCGATGGGGGCGAAATTCGAAAACACCTGTGTGCTTAGATTTAGGTGCACGTTAAAGAACCCCAGGTGGTCAAAATTTCCGGAGTCCTCCACTACGGCGTGCCTCATAATCAGAAAGTGGTTTTGGCACGTAAAAACCCAAATATTATTATTATTAATTTTTGGACCCATTTTAGCGGAAAAAAGTGCTCGTTAGATTCAAGTAAATACAGTATAATAAAAATCAGATGGCATGTCTAGCGTAATAGCATAGGGCAGGGCACACAATTTCATCATTATAGAAAAACTTGTGAAAGAGTTCTGGGTCTTCAAAAGTTCAAGTGACTACCATTCCAAAATGACAAGATAATTTAGCGTTCTTCTGCCTTATATAATAATTAGGAAGGCTCAAACTGTGCCACTGTGGACCTATTCTATTCCATTTCAGTAGTTTTCATAGAAATAATAGTCGATGCCAAATATATCAAACACAGATACACTGAACTATTGTCTATATTGCACAGTTGTGAAAATCCCCTTGGAAATCCCATGCAGAAGTATAGCCATGTACTACATACATATCGATCTTCCATTCACTGCCACATTAGAGATATCAAATGTACGCTTCTCCTATTGGTGACACAATCACTTCTTGCATCATCGTAAATATTTATTGCCAACGAATTTGAAACAGCATTGTTTCGGCAGGTGCTGTCAAAGAAGATTCAATCAGAAGGGCAGTAAATGCCGTAGAAGATAAATGAGCGGAGTACTCTCAGTTTAGGTTGCTGTGCATATGGATGGCTTATGCGAGCTGTGGACGTTTGTTATCGACAAGAGTGGATCCTCTCAATTTAATATGCATTCTGCAAGAAACATCGATGACATTCAATTTTTTCACTGAGTGACTCTGGGCACGGGACGCCAAGCCAAAAATGTCCGTGCCACCGTGTTTGTCTCGTTGAAGGCCAAGGCTTACCGCGAACGGCATTTTATGGTTCCGCAAGCAACCAAAATGAATCCAGCCCCTCCCCCCTCCCCCGGACGTGTTTTTACGGTACAGTGGGAATGGACTCGGATGTTCTGCAAGTTGAGGGCCAGTATCGAATCTAACAAACAGCGTCTGTGTAGTGTCAGCAGTCACCAATGCAGAAGCCGAAGGGGAAGGGCCGGGAACAAATGAAACGTCGGAGCGCCAAGCAGCACACAAGAATAGATGGGCAGACGAGAAGCAGTGACAACTGGTTCCAACAGGAAAGGAGAGTGGAGGAGACCAGAGTTGGTTCTGAACCCGAAACGTGACCCAATAATCTGGTTGACTCGCAGCCGATGTGCGTTGATCAGACATTAAAGCTATGTACAGCCAATTACCAATTTTCCAGATATGCCCAATAATTTGGACACCTTCATGGTACCACCACAAACCCCTCAGAGACAATGTATAAGGACATCTGAAATTTTGAACATCGAAGCCCTTCGCCATCCGAGTTTCTGGACTACTTGCCATAGGTTCGAAATGGCATCAATCAAAGCCACCACCACCACC
Source organism: Dermacentor variabilis (assembly GCF_050947875.1). Lineage (NCBI taxonomy): Eukaryota > Metazoa > Arthropoda > Arachnida > Ixodida > Ixodidae > Dermacentor > Dermacentor variabilis. The sequence goes on along the minus strand of NC_134571.1, from coordinate 86,760,777 downwards.
ATTCGGACTATTTCGCAGTATCAAACGAGAGCTCTTGCACACCTATCCACAAGCAGCTGTAGCAACATAGGCAAACTAGGCCTAGATGTTTTGATGTTAGCTACCAAACTTCTTGCTGTTTGGTGCCATTTTTCATTAAAAGAACTCGCCGCTGTCAGCAATAGCGCCGACACTACCTTTGTCATTCTCGCAGATGGCTTCGAAGAGCGGAAAGTATGGCAACGATAAAGCGTTGCATAATGCCCGTTTCCAAAAGTCAGCTTCACCGCAATACAGAGGTGTTACTCGGTGAAACATACTAAGAATGTAAAGAGGGCACTGTCACGAGAGATAGTAGGTATTCTTTAATTATACACGTGTGCTCCTGCCATTTCCTGTCACAGTACAAGAAACATCACGCCTATTAAGTGTACTGGCAGGCCTTCAGAGCTATTTCGGGCGTGCCTGTGGGGATTTAAGCCCGTGAGGGCAGTAAAGGACATGCATTAATTTTTTCAGACTGCTCGATTTTCCGGACATTCTCACTGCCCCTACGAAGTCCGAAAAATCGGACGTTGACTGTATTGTAACTGGTAGGCAGCCAGGAACGCTCATGCATGATTCGCAGCAAAAGTGCGCAGATGTCAGCTTGGTGCACATCTCCGCAGGCTGGTTTGCTTCCACACTGCGCCCATTTCTTCCTTATATTGAATAAAAATGCACAAGAAGCATTTCGAGGCATGCGGGGCACAAGGCCAACTCGCAGCTGGGCGACGTGGGCTTTTAGGGTTAGCACTGCAATTAGTACTGCAAAATCTCGTTAACATGTTTTAGTACAAGGAAGGTACTAAACAAGGAAACTTAAGATCTGAAGTCACTAAAAAATTCTGCAGACTCAAACGTAGTTGACATTTACAAAATGCGAAGCATTGCACGAATCATTGCAGCGCAAGATGCGGACACGTAACCATCTGGTGGAACCCGAGCAGCGTGAGACCTGCATCATCGTTTTTGCAGCTTCAGGAAGCTTATGTTCGCGCTCCTTGAATTCCACCCAAGTCAGGAGCTGCTTCAAGCAAAGAATCTGGCGGGCAGTTTTGACATGCCAGCTCAGCGAGAATCGTTGCGGCATGGGAAGCTGACAGGCACAGAGCTCATGGAGCTCGAGCGACCCAATATGTGCGTTGTCGCTTTAAGACGGCAATGGTAAACCGAAACAAAATCAAGCTGGTGGGAGAAGACAGAATACGATGCCGTACTGCCGCCAGAGCATACATAACATGACACTCACTTTGCACCACCTGCAACAGGGAACGAGGACGCATTTCGGTTGTCACCTATTAAACACGTCCAGTCAACTACCTACACCGCAAGTACGTAAAGCAGATAAGCAAAGATCCTAGTTGCAATGGGTTGGCAGCAACAAAACTGTGAAATTGCTACCCTTTGCACTGTGTCCACCATTAGTAAAGCAATACTGAAACTGATAGGCTGGTGCCAAGAAAGCAGATGATGGATAATGTAAAAAGCCCTTACCACCAGAGTGTCCACAGTAGGAACAGGGACAGGGACGTCCAGCTTGTTCCAAAGCACATGCCACTTTTGTGGGAGATGGCCCAGGGCAGCTTCCTGGTCGTGCAGTGCCTGTGCAGGAAAGAATGACCCAATGCGAAGTAAGCCCGACAGGATGCAGCAGAATGCAAGTGCTACATTATAAAAGGTCATGGAAAACACCAGCCTCAAGAAGATGCAATTCTCCTGATCTCCTCATCTAGACGCTGGCGCAGTCTTTGTTTTCAGAAGGTCTTCAACTGTAAACTGGATATCCTGAATTGGCTTTTATGTGATGCTGTACAGGAAAACTTAAATCAGATGCACAGGCACATCAGCCCAACTTCTCTCATCCGACTGTAGCTGCCTTGAATTAGCGGTGTTTCTAATTACAGTTACCTTCAGCAAAGATATCCAGCTCTCATAGCATTACAGAGAAAAGTTTCATGGCCAGCAACAGAGCTGAATGATCATGGTTCAACAGACTCCTGTCAGACGAGTAAGAAGTGCCAAGTGGAGACGCACAAACCTCAAGCAGCTGAGTGAAGACGTCAACCTCCGCATCGCCTGCGTCGTCGTAGCAGGGGTACAGTGTTCGCCGAGCGGGTGCATTGTTGGCGTTGCTGGAGGAAACCCCAGGCCTTTGAGGTGGCATTGGCTCAGGAATAACCTTGGGGCCCCGCTCAAGGATGACTAGTTCAGGATCATAGATGGGGCCATGGCAGAGAGTCTCCTCCAAGTAGTACTCCCACACTTCCAGGTTGGACAGGTTCGAGTAGGGGCGCAAAACCTGGCAAGCACCATAGCACCAAGGAATGAAGAAAAAGCAAATGCATCGGTTGCAGCAGGGGCAAGCATTCAATAGCAGGCAGAAGTTTGCCAACCATGTTAGCGGCAACTAAACTGAATCCCTGCATCATCTGGCACGTAAGTGCAATAGGTTTGAAATTTAGGGGTATGTGAATATTTGTAAATTTTGAATCGAATGTATATTTTAAATATTATTTGATTAAATAACTAGGTGTCTGAAAATATTTGAATATTTGGCAAGATTAGAATACATCAAAACCTCGTTGATATGTTCCCGTTATGTACATTTTCCTAGCACCAACGTTCACAATCGCGAACCCAAAAAATGACTCAACAAAGTTATACTCATTTTTGCCAGTTCACACGTTCCCGAAAAACAAAATTTTTTGGCACCAACGCCAAGCTGCGATCGTATGATACGTTTTCCAGCCGCTAGATCCCATGTAAACAAGAAAACGCGCGAAGCGCGCGCGATCGAGAACAGTAGTGCTCTCGATCGTGCACGCTTATATAGCTGCCTGCCGTGGCAGCTTCACCGCAATACTAGCCCGCCCGTCTCACGTGAAAACGCCGGCGCGATCTGTTTTTCATTTCGGTGCCAGCAAATCTTCTCCAGGATCGTGGCACACAGCATTCACAGCTATCACTGCCAATCTTATTGCAATAAGGATCTTCGCCTATCTGTGCCGTCGGAAGCGTAGCACACTCTTTTGATAGGCGACAGCCGAAACGCACTGCCGTTCCCTGCTGCAGACCGCAATCGTGCACGTTATCTGGCCGCTTGATCTGATGTGAACAAGAAAAGTCAAGGGGTGCGCTTGATCGAGAACAGTATACAGCTAGCCGCCCGTCTCACACGAAAACGACAGCACACACAGTTTCTTATTCCGGTACCAGCAAATCTCCGCCTGGGTCGTCGCACGCCGCATGAACAGCTATCGCTGCCAAACTTACTGCGATAAGCATTTTCGCCTATTTGTTCTACAGCATGTGGTTCTGCCATTGGTAGCATACTGCACACTTTTAGCAGGCAATAATCCAAACACGCCGCCATTCCCTGCTGCAAGCGGCATCCGGCGTCGCCCACCAGCTCAATTTCGTTTGGGTTTCCTATCGCCCTCTTAAAGCACCACGCAATACGAAAACAACAAAACGCGTCTTGGGCCGCCTAAGCGCCACCAGCTCTACGCACGTCGTTGTCTCGTGGCTCAACGATCCGCGCGACGTTTCGCATTCCGTAGATGTCAACAATGGTTGGAGTCTGCCAAATTTTTTTAGTTACTTTGGATCACACGTTTTCTCGGTTAGTACGTCTTTTTTTTTTTTCCTCCAAGTTTTTCTCAAAATGTATGAACGAGGTTCCTACTGTATTCTAAAGAAACACGACGAACACATTGCCGCCATGCGGGAGCGGACAAGGTTATTTGCATTTATTCTTATTCAATATAAGATTATGTGCCAGGTTTAGTGCTGAATTTTGTGTCAATTTTGTGCTGCTTGCAGAATTTAGCACGTAAAGTAAGCTCATCCACTGGGCAACTAAGCTTTGCAGGAAAGCAAACCTCTCAGTGGCAAGGTGCACGGATTGGCAAACGGCAGTAAAGCACAGCGAAAGAGGATAGAGGCGATTACGCAAAGGGGTTCAACAGTAATTCGAATGCTCTTTCTAGAAGTATAGGTCGACAGGCCGATCCACACCAGTGATGCCCATGCATGCGGCCTCACTATGCAAACATACCAGCTCCCAGCCACAAGGACGTGTCACTCCTCAACGCAGCTTATCACACACCTGTTGGAACATTTCAGCACAGAGCAATGGGCAATCCACTACTGCAACACACACCTAAGAGGCACCCGGGGCTTGTACGGATATCGTGGGCGATTAGCGTAACCACAATGCCTGCATGCATTGCAGTATACTCAAAAGCACTATTCCAAATGGCTGCCACGGTTGGCGCATGCACTTTGTGCTCCCGGAAACGGTCATCTATCAACAACCATAGAACACCTCTTCGTCTGCAAGGCTATGACTGTTGATAATGAAACACAAAGTGTGCAGAGCAATCCATGAACAGGTGAGGCAGCTTGTCAGCAACGCACAGCAAAAAAATTTGGAGGACGCTTAAGCTTCGCCTTTAAGAATGGAATGCAAGAGCATTCAAAGATCCCTGACTGCTTGTCACACCTCCCGCCGACTGCAGCGTATGTCCCTGTAATGTTTACCGGGAAACGCTCGTGGCGAATGCTATGCACAAAGATGGGCTTTCTGGTCGAAATGCGGCCTCTTGCAAAGGCCGCGATGTGGCGGAGGCAAGCACCATCTGTAATCAAGGAAGCGGGCGCTGCTCCGTGGACTCTGATATATTTACGTGCGCGCAAGCACAAATGGCGGATGCCGTCTCCGGTCTGTGATTTGTAGAAACGCTGGAAAAGGGGTTTGTTTGAGCTTTCCCATAACAGAATTATGTTTTCTCGTATATTCAAATTACAATCTGAGAGCTATCATGTCTGTAGGTTTTGTGTAAGTCATAGCTTACGATTTTTCCACGTAATTTAGCTTAATTTAGCACGTAATTAGGTCAGTGAATTCCTTGCGTCGCATGAATGACCTGAGTATGTGCGGTTCGAAAATCTTTTTGTCAGTGCAACATCTGACACCGGATGCCGGACGCGGGCCACCTGAGCCGGCGCAGGATTTTCTGCGACATGGGCTCCTTAACGCTATTGCATTAAAATCTTCTTGCCTGACCGTAACCACACGTCAGAGCTGCACCTCAAACATTACTGCTGAGCAGGTGGCTGACCTTACAAGCACTAGCAGCTATTCAGTTTCGTAAATGCTTACATTGTCTATAAACTGATGTCCCCATGGTACATTTCAGGAAAACAGCTGGTTTCACAGGCAGCTTTAGAGGGTAGTATAAGCATTTTTGTCAATGCACTACGCCTCTCTTGCTGTTATGAGATTTTCCTTTGCTTTGAAATAATGATACTGTCATTGGCAGTCGTTGTTAACACTACCAATTCCTTGTAGAAGAAAGCTGGTGCAGAGTGGTGTCACAAGTAGGGTCGTGTTATTGAAAATCCACATGCAGTAAATCTTCACATATAACTTTTCTTCTCCTGATTGAATTTACGTACGTGCATTTTACACTATAGAAAGGATGTAGAGTCAAACCCGATTATATTAAACCTGGTTAAATAAAATTATCCCCTATGCAGGAAAATTCCTGAACAGCATGAAGCTACAACAAGAATATGCAGCCAAAAATGCAGCTACATCAAATGAAGTAAAGGAAAAGAAAACTTGTTTTACGTCGGATTTTAGAGAGGCTATGGTTATATTTGGGTTCTTGACATAGCAAATTTTCAGCACTATCCCCACTGGTTCTCCATAATGACATTCTACTGCCACATTCTTCACTGCTCATCAGCCCGTGTAGTCGACCACAAAGTGAGGAAGACAGCAGAAGCCTCACCTCGTCTTCCAGGTTGGCTGCATACCAGAAGTTGTAGAAGGCCGACGACTTGCACCACAGACGATCAGCGTACTCCCAAAAGGATGGAGCTGCAGAGGCACGTGCGGACGTTGAGGCGGCTGCGGCAGCTGACTCCTCGTCCGAACCACTTTCAGCCGAAGCCAGAGCTGCAGCCACATTGCGGCCACTGCGATGTAGGCTGCTCGCACCACTGGGCGAGGGAGTCCAGCCTAGCTCGATGCGCTCCAGCTCCGAATCGAGCAGGAAGGTGCGAAAGCGGCATGACACATGGTGGTACGCCAGGAACCGTAGGAACAGGTCGTTGAACTCAAACGACATCGGGAACTGCCGCAGGAGCTGTAGGGGTAGAATGCAAAGAGCACATTGAAAAATAGCAGCGGCGCACACAAATTTGCTAATTTAACTAGATTGTTTCACGCATAACAAGAAGTTGGTCTTGTCCATGTGAATTGCTCTGTCACTTTTTTACGTGACTGCCAATTTATAAATTACTGGTGATTTGTTGCTACTGCAGGCCAGTTGACTGGCAGTAAACAGCTTTGCTTCATTTAGTCTGGTCTGTCTAAGGCAGTAAAGCTAGGACATAGCCTTTATAATTAAATTGGCCCTGCAACACTTTTTTAGTGCCACCGCTTTTGCTATAGGCCTTTTGTTGGCATGTCGAAGAACTAAAAGAAAAAGAAATTATGATAATTAATGAACACAAACCAAAGTTATCAGTCACAGAAACTTCATAATACAAGAAAAATGAAGGTGACCCTCGACTCAAATTTTTGTGGCTCTGGATGCTAGATTTCACTCTGCCATGACATCTTAGTGTGGCGCCCAATAGCTGCAGCGCATTGGCGTTACATAAAAGAAGTTGGCAGTCCATGGTTGCCAAACCTGATCAGCTTGCTGATGACGTCACCATGGCCTCCACAATTGGGCGGCGTGTGGTGCAGTCTTGGAGGCCATGGTGCACTCCAATAGTTACAACAGCCTCCGAGAGGTAGCTGCTGGCACACTATGTATTCATCATGCTGATACATTGTTGCCATAGTTGCAATTCAGTAAAACTCTGTTAATATGTATCAGCTTAATAAGTAATTCCAGTTTAAATACAGTCACAATGAATTCCCGGCCCTGTCACCATTTAACCTAATGCACTGGCTGACTGCTTAAGCTGTAGTTGCTCAACGCATGCCAAACGGTTAGTGCGTAGTACAGTTAAACCTCAATATAACGAACTTCTACATAACGAAATTCTCGAAATAACGAAGTATTTAACTTTTCATAACGTCTTGTCCATAGAACACCATGTATTTAGAACCTCAATATAATGAAGTGTGTTTGTATACAACTTCAATATAACTAAATTTCACTGCCACCGCAAAGGAATGCTGAGACAATAAATGGAAACTTCCACGGATGCAGATGGACAAATGATTGAATTACAAGCTGCTGCCTGCAAATGTACCACTCAAAGCAAGTGCCAAAGGGGAGCCACATCCTGTTCCATATGAAGTCTAAGTGCGATAAGATCCTCTCGAGCCTTGCATACTGTGTGCTTTAGGTGCGAGTGAAAGTGTGAGGTGAGAAATTGCCGCCTTGCTGCTCGAGCAAAGGGAAAGAGTGGCAGGGGAATGAGCTCGTGGTAACGCAATCAAGCGCATGCGAGGGGGCAGAGCAGGGGGTAAGTTGGCGCGTCTCAATTATCGGCATGCATCACGACAGTGGCTGCGGGTGGCTGCAAGCAAGCGCGGCTGTGTGTACATGCAGCCACATATCCTGTTTTAGAGGTATACCACATGAGCAAAGAGTGGGTGTGCCGAGACGGTGTGGCACCATGTAAGCCGTCTTACCGTGCATTTAGTATTGGAGGTTGCACAATCTAGAGTTTCAGAGACCCATTGGAGCGAGAGGCAAACTAAGCATTTGCTCCCCGCTGCCGGAGCTTTTGCTGATAGCGTCGATCCCGGTGGGGGCGACGCCATCAGCTGCGGGGGCGAAGTACACGTGAAAGAGTAACTGGCATGACTTAATGCATACCGCTGAATATTGTCAACGTACGTGGCATGAAACCGTATCATTCGTCGCCGACTCCCAAATTTACCAAAAAGAATTGTTTTTTCATTCAAATTTGCTTTTCTCGATTGCCTGATAATAAAAAAAATTCTGCGTCCCCTTTCCATGCAAGAAAAATCGATCGGCAACTGTACTTATTTGCACAAAAAATTCGAATTTCTATAGAACAAAATTTCGGCATAACGAAGCAAATTGCTGATTTACCAACTTCGTTATATCAACGTTTAACTGCATTTACTCCATTTTTTGGCACGTACAAGCGTGGAATTGGCAAAATGTCATGTGCACAGACCGTAGTTAGCGAAATCGCAGCACACGGACCTTTCCCGGACTGCAGTCGCCACTGATAGTGACGTCAAAATATAATATCCATGACATGTTTCCTGCTCCCTCAGCTTCTAGCGCTTTCACATCGTCCTCATGGATGACGACGTGGATGATGGCCTTTCCGCATCCGACTCGGCTAGTGAATTGACTGCGAAGAAGGCGTTCTCAAAGAAGTGAAGCCTGATGGAGAAACTGGCCCGTGGCCTTGCTGAATTTGAGGAAGCCATCATAGCTGCAAGGCCACCATGACGACAAGTGAAAATCGCAGATTTCTTTTTTTTTTTTTGCTGCTTGCTCGTAAATAAAACTTGTCTGCATGTGTGTTTGAGTTACGATTAACATGTTTTTTTAGCCGGTAAGTCTATAGCCGCTCATCTGCCATTGTCAGTTAATTAGTACATGGCTCATTACATACCTGAAACATGCCAACAACATATTAGCAAGGTTCTATTGCACCTTGTTCATGGCAGTGTGATAATTAGGTGATACTTAAAATGGCTGCAAAACGTAATGCATTAATACACAATAAAACATAACGCAGTACACAATACACAGCATATGCAATATCATGCAACGTAAATTACACATTACATTTTTAACCAATAATTATAATGCCACACATCGACAATACGTCCCTCGCACAAAGTGCACAATATCACCGCATTGTGATGCTGCCATTGGTGCTGCCCAAATAGCTTTCTTGGGAGCATTTCAGAGCCCTTTTAGAGGGATACTGAACAAAAATATGAAAAAATGAGGGAAGCATTAAAATTCCACTCGGAAGACGCGACTGCTCCAATACGCAGTGTTTATTTCACATATTTTTTAACGGATGGCTGTATTTTTTAGGATTGTGAGCGCCTAGCAATTGCACGCTGGCAAGCATGGGGCTGCGTGCTGACCGCCATGACATCATGTGTGCCGGCTTGCAGCAGCCAGAGCAGACGTTGATGCAACAAGGCATTGAAGTTGTTTTGAAATGGTTCGCGTTTAAGTTTCTGAACACTACAGAAACAGGGCAGCAATTTGGATGTTGGGTCGACAATATTAACACGCTGATACAGGCAGTCGACCATTGCACAATAGCGAGCGTGCGCATAGAACGCCTGTGGCATCCGTTTGGCATCTGCTCCAGTCAACCTTCTACTTGTGCCAGCGCTGGGGTGCGTTCACTGCGGACACTATACGAAGCTCTCCTATAATGTTATGCAGAACTTTCATAACCAGATGAAAAGTATTGAAGGACCCTACTACTACGATGCCACAGCGCCCTTACACTGGCATGCCGCAGCTCTGCAGCAAAGCAGGGCTCATGTGATAGTCACTGTCCTCAAAGTGTTCGGAGCACAGAAAGTCGCGCTTTGACGTTACCCATGTTGGCTGCAATGGGCGCGCATCGCTAATCCATATCCTTTGAAGCTTTGGCTCAACCGGAAAGGTATGACATCGGGTATGGCGGCTTTCCTCACCCGACGATACTTTTCTCACACCCTTACATGCAGCAGCGTAGAGGCATTTTTCTGTGTTGTGCCAGGGGCTTCACTGATCACATTACAAAGCAGCAGACAACACAAACGGCGATTTTAGAGACTTGGGCACAATCTCCACTTGCGGAAACAAGTGCGTGGCCACGAGCAACTGCGCAGTTGAGACGTCGTTTGCTGCCGTCCGGCACCGAACATGCGGGTGGACAGACACGGGCGATGACCAGCGTGCCAGTATCCAGCACAGACAACGACAGACACGTCACCTCCTCCAGTAACTCTAGTAACTGGCTCAGCCGCTAGACATGGTATTTTGCAAAAAATGCATTGAATTCATTTTTTCCGCTAGTTTCTGCCTGAAAACAAGGTTGTGTCAACCACTTTCAGCACCCAATCTTTCGTTCGGGCTAAAAATCTCGGCGGCAAAAGATTTGTTCAGTATCCCTTTAATGTGATCAGTACTCAAAAAACTGCTGCAATAGCACTTCATGCCAGATAATTGTTGATACCTGATGAACAACATCAAGGAACTGGAGGAAGACGGGCGCGAAGCCACTGGCAGCTGCGGCAGCAGTCTGGTTGCCTCGGTACGAGAATCTGTGGCCAAATGCTAGCCATTCTTTCTCAATCAGCACCCGGAAACCCTCGTACGTTCGATAGTATGGGTCCAAGCAAAGCTGAGCAACAGACACCACCTGCAATGCATAAGGCAACAAAGAAGAAGGATTAGTTGTACAATACAGAAATGGCACACGCAGAAAAACCAGCAGGAAAGGATGGCAGTATGCTGGACTTTTGCTTATTATGCCCTCTTTCCCACAGAGATGAAAATAAAGACTTTACTTGAAGGTCTGTAGATCTAAGTGGCAAGAAATAAAACATGATATTAAACACTTCATAGTGAATGTTTACAAAAAATGTAAGTACAGTGGAACCCCATTGATACGTTCCTTGCAGTTGCATTTCTCCACTTGCCATAAGAGGGCGAATCAGAAAGTCTTTGCCCCATTTTTTATTAGCCAAAATAAGGCACATACTACAGGTCATTACAAATATACGTACTATTCTATGTCTCTCAGACTATTTTTCCACATAGTCCCCACACCGGTTCAGACATTTCATCTACTGCAACACTAACTTGCATCTACACGGGAAATGTCGTCAGTCAGCGACAGACGCAGGCTCCCCGAACACTCATTGTCATGCAAGTCTGCATGGCCTTTTGCGAACTCAAAACACCACCACCTCACACTTATCAAAGCAAGACACCTTCCCCCATACACGGGCTGCATTTTCCTGTGGATTTCGATGGGTGCTCATGCCTTACTCTATAGAAAACAAATCGCACTTCGTTGCTTGTACGCTGTGGACATGTGAAGCCAATCGCCATCTTCAACAACTAACAGCGACGCCATGTCGTGGACCTAGCAGCAGATAAGGCTGGACCAGTCCAAGAAAGGTCGACTGCTTGATATGGATATGTTGACTTCGCATTTACGGCCGTAATTTGGTTATAAAAAGTAGGAGTAAAGACTTTCTGGTTTGGGCCCTCATACATCACATTTTTGTGGTCCCGACAAAAAGCCCATCAACTCCTATGCATTACATTCCCACTTGATACATCACCATTCTGCAATGTTCCAGCATCTCACATTGCATTTGAACATGGTGGCCACGTGAATTTAGCAAACCAGAGGCAAATTCGCTCTCACATATTGCTACGAAGACGACAAATGTAAACTCGTGGTTAAGCCTTTGAAGCCCCACCCGTGGCCTCACCCCAAAATGCCAGAAGTGAGCGATCGTTGGTCTTAATAAGTGCGTCTCAGCGGAGTTGCGGTTTTTGCCGGTTCCATAAAGTCAGCTCCGCCTCAATACAGCTGCGTTATGCGCTGAAACATATTGAGAGTGGAAAGGGGTCACTGTTGCACAACCTAGTATGTGCCTTGTGCTGCACACCCCACATGGTAAGTCTTTGCTGAATTGCCTTGAAAAAAATATATAACCTGCTTTGCCACACTCACTTTTGTGCCTCACACCCTCGAGGGCAGGCCTTCATCACATCATGTTGCCAGCCTTGCGTGCCCGTCTCCCATCTCTTTCCCACACTCCCACCGATGTGGAAGGGGTGGGACACGGGAGAGGGGCAATAAAGACATGCCAAGCAGGGTGCACAGCATAAAGGCAGGTGTGGTGAAGGAGCTGGAGGTTCTTTTTTCTTTTTCTTTTCCTGGATTTCATGCTCCCTTTTCTTTTTGGCGTGGACACCCAGTAGCCAGATTTAATTGTTATAGCCAATAATGTGGCATGGGAACTATAGGGACGAAGGTTAGGTTAGGTTAGGTTAGGAAGATTGTTATAGCCAATAATGTGGCATGGGAACTATAGGGACGAAGGTTAGGTTAGGTTAGGTTAGGTTAGGCATTTATGTGTGTTTAACCCTGAGAGTGTTAGCCAGTGCTACTCAAGTAGGCCATCAGGGCGAGTGTGGAACATGCTTTCAGCCACTGGCGCCCCATAGTACATGAACTTTATGAGCAGGCGGCTGACCAATAAACCCTCGTATGCTAGCTCAAACAACAAACCTGCCGATTTGAGACCCTCACAAAGGAATGAGAAGGAGGGAAACGGAGGGGCCCAATTTTTGTTACTCATGACCATATGAACTCAGCATAAAATGAAACCAAGGAAAGCATAGAGGAAGTTAATTGTAATTTTGATAGAAGTGTAGAAATAATAAATTGAGGGAAATGAAAGTGGACGAGAAAATAACTTGCTGCCTGCGAGGGCCGAACCAACAACCTTCTTTCTTATTACGCCAAGGTTGTGGTTATTATAATCGTCGCAGTTATTACAATGTACACGTAAGCTTCGGTATAATGAAGCCAGTAGTACCGGCATTTACTTCATAATATCGAGATATTTTGCTCCCAATGCACGTAGAATTCTTGGGACAAACATTATAAAAAGAACTAGTCCAACAGTCTATGCAAGAATCATCAGTGACTGAACATGCTCTACATGTCCTTCATGGGAATCTTTAGACTAAATCAAATTACATTGTTGAGCTTAACATCCCTTACTGCAAAATGGGTTATGAGGGATGCTGCAGTGGAGGGCCACAGGTTAATTTTGATAGCCTGGGATTCTTCCACATGCATGTGTGTACAAGTACACATTTCGCCGCCAAAAAAATGCTGCCGTTGCAGCCACAAATTCAGTCCATGACTTCATGCTCAGCAACAGAACGCCATAGGCACTGAATCTGATACACTTTGGTTGATGCAGCTGACATGACGATATTGTGCAGAGGATTATATATTTAAGCAACTCCCTATACTATGTTTCCAAGAAAAAACATTCATTCAGGGTACTGGTCGACTTCGTTAAATTGACCCCGACGGGACCTACGAAATTTATCACATTAACCGGCCAGTCGAATTTCATAAGATGCAGAAAATAGAGGGCAAAACACACCACTGATTCATTTGGCAGTATTTGCCCGATCCTAACACAACCCCAAATCAAATGCACGACCACTTTCTAAGAGTCCAAAGTAAGAAAAAACAACTAATGTAGAAATTAAATTAAAGCTCCTAAACAAAGTAGACATCAAAGGCGCGCCTTATTTTTTTGCAAGTAAAATGGGCAGGGGTTATATATAGGTTGCAATAGAAGACCGGTTTCGTAACGTCAGCTTCGCCACAATACATAAGTGTTATGCGGTAAAGCATACAAACGCCACAAAGGCAGTTTTGGTTTTGCATCCGATTGCAGCACACAATACAATTTTCGGCCCAATTTTCCTTAAAGAAAGAAAGAATAAGGAAGCACGTGTTATAATCATGTAAATGCCATAATCAGATATTATAAGTTACAGACACTGCTTAAAAATTTCCCTAGGCAGGCCATAGGCACTTTTGGCATGAGATTTGACTTATGTTCAACGCATTGACTGCCCCCCAAGCTTCACTCATGCTTCCACTGAAGGGGCCGCCACTGGGGTCAGGCACTTGCGTGCTGACTGGTAAAGTTCAAATTATCCAGCAAAGGTAAATTTTAGGAACAAAATAACAAAAGTTTGGGCTCACAGAATTGCACTTGTGCAGACCGGAACCTTCAGTTCGGATCAAAATAATAAAAAAAATTGAATTAGTCGGAGTCAAGTTAATGGAAATCTACTGTATACTGTGGGGATGCTCTACTCTCACGCGTGCCCTGATGTTGTTTTCCTAGCATGGCTCTCGTTTCTCCTGTAAACCAGCTTCTCCGCGTAGCTAGGCACCGGCGGCGGTTGGTGTGGTTACAGCAAAATATGAGAGATGGCGTGAGTATTGTGCTGCTAAGGCCACTTAATGGAGGGGTCACTCGGGCACGAAAGGAAGTAGGCTCTTTCTCTTTGGCTTGGGGTCGGGGAGCTGCATGAATGTTTCGTGCGCTCGCCCACCGTTCGCGAGAAAATCCTATGAAAGGCTCAAGAGAAGGACACCGGAATGGATGAACAAGATCGTCTCTATGTGCCACCGCTTGTGTGACTGTACAAGCAAACGATTAGGCATTGGTGCCTAGCATCAGAGTGAACATATTTGCTTGTTATCCGGTTGCAGTCGAATAGCGAGTAGGACTTCCTCCATTTGTCGCGTGCCTACGGCATGTTCTATGGATCGTGATTCGGCTAACTGGCATTGGTGCAGGAAAGGTGCAATAAACGCCCTTGTGATTGTTTGCACTACTGTTTGTCGTTCCTTTGTCCCAAGAGCAGGTGTGAGACCCCACAATATAAAGACAATATTATTCCACAAAGCAGAAACTACAGTCACCAACCTGGCAAGTGAAGTCCCAACCATCCTCAAGGCACAGCATCACAGAAGAGCCTTGGACATCGATCAAGTCCACAGCTGCACCTGACAGCTGCAAGATGCACTGCAACTGGTGGGGGTAGAAAATAAGGTAGCACTCTTAACTAGTGAACTCGGCAGGCAGAGGTGTGACTAAACTAATGCCAATACGTCCGCATCTCCATTATATCTAAACTCAGGGTAATGACCGTACTTTCACAAGTACACCACATAGCAAAAATTTAAAAGAAAATTGAAATATGAAAGCGGGTGTTATTTATAAACACAAGACGCATGGTACGAGTTTGCATGCAATCCAATAATCAATTAGACATACCAACAACTGCATACAACAAGTTTATCACTGATTTCTGAGAGATTCCAACAGTTCGAGCAGTCATATTTCTGACACACTGCAAAGTCATATTGGTGCTGCACTGTATCATACGTATCCTGCTGTAAGCAAATTTCGCCTTGGCAAAGCAAGGCTTCATGGCAAAGTGGATTGCCGTGAAGCCAAAACCTCGAGGCTTAAATTTGCACTCAGAGTTCCCTGGTTTTACATACAAATTTCTACCCCCCCCCCCCCCCGCAACACCACCCTATTATTTTTGTATTGTGGGTTGTTCAGAGGTATGTGGACAGGCAGATCACATGCACAAAAACCCATCATTTCACCAACTTCAAGGTACTATCTGGCTTTCTGTGTCACACAAACAACCAACACATCTAGATAGCAGCAAGAAAGGGAAGGAAGTGCAGCTTGACCAGCCCAGCATGTGGTCCTACCTGGTTTAGCCACTCGGAGCCCTCGACCATCTTGTAGAAACTCAGTTCAGGACTGGCTGGAGGTGCGCTGGGGCAGCAGGCACGCAGTAGCTTCTTGAAGCTGGCCTTGACCTGCCGCACTTCAGGATACTCCACGGGAATGAGGTCACAGTTGGCATATGTCTCCGGCTTGATGCCCTGCCGCCAGATTGTGGGTACACACCCACAATTGGTAATTATTGCTACAGTCAGACCTCAATATAACTAACACAGAGAAAATGAATTGTCACTTTATCAGATATAGTGAAGTAGATCTAAAAAGCTTCTTGCCAATATCAGCATGTAACAAAGGTATACTTATAACAAATGTCGAATGTAACAAAGGTATTTTTGCATCGGATGTAACTTCACTACAAAGGTTCAACTGTACTCAAGTGTATCCAGTATGCATTTGAACATGCATATCCTACACTGATTCCTACACATTACAAACATTTGTATTGTTGGCAATACTACATAGATGTTAATTCTGGCCAGTTAAACTTTCACAACATGCGCCACTTTCTTGATATGGGTGTGTTTTGTCACACCGTGAGTGAACAGTCTATGCACTATGGCCATACATGCCCAGGTAAGTCAGCCACAGAATGCCTCTTGTGTGAGTGGCTCCGTGCACAAAAAGTGGATGTGATCAATTAAAGCAGTGCCGGAAAAATGGAGTTGCTGAGTGAACATACATCTTATGGTATGCAATACTCCTCATTCGATTGGTGGTTGTGCTGATGGACGCAATTTGATATAGGCACACAACACTCCTGTGAGTATTCGCATATGATATCCAGGGGAATATTTCGGCAACAATCCAAAAGTCCGGTTTCAATATGAATGGTCTCGAATAACAGCAAATGTATACATAAGAACTATGGCAGCAATTCATTAAATATAAGTGACTTTACTAATGCCTTGATTTGAACATCTCAACAGGTGAGTTTTGTTTCGGCCACTTCAGGCTCCTTAATTTTTTACTGCTAGCTTGGCAAACATCAATATCATCACACACTGATTTTACTGCACTGAGACCACCATGCTGGCTCTAAAGCCACAATGGCCAGCATGGATTTCCCAACTCATCAAAATCAGGCTTCGTTATTGAAGGAAGTTGGCAAGCACAGAGGTTGCAAGTGCCATGCTTCAAATAGAGGTGCATACTAAAGTGGATGAAAAAAAAAAATCCCTCACAGATGTATGCCAATCTGAGCAACTGATACGTAACGGACAGTGAAGCCGTGTAAGCGAGTTCTCGCACCCTTCCGAAGTATTAGGGTTCTTTTTACTGGTTGATGATTCATCACCAACGTCGTCTGAGTGTACTTGCAGACGCCCTGATCATGTGACCACTCTGGGGCTCCCACGCTGACTGTGTTGCTGGATTCTCATTACCAATGCAGCCGCACAAACTCCCAGCTCACATTCAACAAGGAGCCAGTAAAACGCAGCACGAGAAAAAACAATTACAGATTACTGGCTGAAAAGACATGCAAAGTAGATGTCTATTCATGTGAAATGTATGCAAGGTAATTAAACTAATGAAGTTACTTTGTTAAATCATAAAAAAGAAAAATATGTGGTTTTCTACTGAACTAAGATGAGGAAATGAAAATAGTTTGTTACATTACAGGTTTTATTAAATTGAGCTTTGTTATACTGAGGATTGACAGTACATACGGAATATTAAAAAAATAGAATAGATAATCAATTCGCAAGTCAAATGATTTAAACATTCACCATTCATTTCAATTCGGTGATATTTGAGTAGTATTTGCACCCACCCCCCTAGTTAAAAATCATTGTTAATTACGTTTCAAAGGAAAAACTTGGAATATCAGTGCATGTAATGTCCACTGCTGATTGATACCAAGACTGCTGTCACACAGCGCCACACAAAGACGGCTGCAACACCCCCAACGCGGTGGCTCATCACTGCACACATACCTTTATTTGCGATTTCTCGCCAAAGATGTACAGTGCAACCTTGTGGAGGGTATGCACACCTTCCTGGGAGCCAACCTCAGCCATTCTCGAGGTTCGTAGCGCAAACTCTGGTGTCAGGCTGCCCGTTGAGCCATGACGACGATCTTTTAGGCTGCCCCAACGGGACTCTGCAAGGCCAGCAGGACGACACTTAGTCAAGCCACCCAGTCAAATCAGTCTCTCCGAGTTCCCTGACTTCTTCAGGTTTCCCTCCAGCTATTCTGAGAAAAATTTCCATAACTGAAAAAGTGGCAATCTCTAAGTTGAGCCAAGAAGACACCAAATTTCTGGATTAGCACTCAGTTATAGTACTTAAAAAAAAAAGCTTCCTAGTGCTTTCATTCATAATTTAAATATTTTCTACTGAGTGTTCCATGCTTCTGGCACAAATGTACTCTCAGAAAATATTTTTTCCAATATAAAGTTGTTAGAGGAAGATGACACAGAGAATACTGTAAGCTGTCCATTTCATTCCAGTTGCATTCCCTGACATAACCCCATTTTTTTTTTTTTTTGATAATTTAATGACTTCTCGCAGTGCCTAAAGACCTTCTATGAAAGGAATGGAATGCGCCTGGTATCTAATGCAATGTCACGAATCCTTCCAAATGAACTGTTTTTGAATGCACCTTGCATGAATGTAGCAATTCACAATCAAATGCTGCCATTACTATGTCTTTGCAATGTTCCCTATCTTTTTGTTGTTCACATTGCACTCAAAATTGTGCCGCCATGCGCAGCCATCATCCACTCATCACCACACCAAGATCTTGTACCTTCATGATCTCAAAGTCGTTTGAACTACCGTTGCGCCACCCAATTTTGGAGGCCATAATACTGGCGCAACGGCACCATTCTCTGCCACCAGGTGACACCAATGTCCCATAAGCGATGAGATTTCTTCGCTTCTGATTCATCCGAAGGCACTGCTTGGTTGTAACAGCTAAATAAATCCATCCAATAGCCATCAAGCTTACGTATATGTAAGCAAAAGACCAATAAATTATAATGAAGCAGGGGCTTTGAAAAGTTGAAGAAGAAAACACATAGCCTTTTGAGAAAAATTGTGGGCTCCCAGCTGCATATAGATGAATAATATTTTGTCTTGATGTTCATAACAGCATTGTCCAGCAACTAAGCAAGTTCATTTAGCATGCATTTCCCATGAAATTTCTTTGACAATTTGATAGGGCACTCCGTTACAACAGCACACAAGTAAAGGAGGTCTAGCAAATATGTATGTGTCCCACACAAGTGAAACTCTAAAATCGTGCTGAGAGGTCACAACCTCTAAGCAAGTTAATGTTGTCTGCTTGCTGGCCCCACAGTGCACCCCATAGGGAGCAGTTAACATGCAGTTTCCATGGACAGCAAACAGTGCAAGGACAACCAAGCAGCAGACTTGAAATGATGCTTTCACACTATTTGGAACCCTTTTTTTTAATTGATCACTTCTGTCCGACTGCACTGTCCATAGCAGTTGCCAGATGTATTCTGGCAACTATTTCAATAGGCAAGATGTCGCTGAAGACCTAATTAAATGTCAATGCATTTATAACAACCCTTAATGATGCTGCCACAAAAGAAACCCACTTATCCCAGAAAAAAAAAAAAGAAGGATGCTCGAGGTGCACTCCATTTTTTCTTTTTTTAAGCAAATGTAGTTTCAACTGCATTCAATGAGGCTGCAAGCACCTAGTATCTGGACCAATAACTTTTCTAATGAGGCTTCATAAAATAGCACCACATAACCTTTTGAGTCCTACATAACACTCGTTTTGCAACTGGCTCAACAGTCTCACACACACACACACACACACAAACACACAAACACACAAACACACACACACACACACACACACACACACACACACACACACACACACACACACACGCAAGGTCCAACATTATAACCTACATTACAAGCAAATGGTAAAAGAGAAAAAGCCGGGGCCTCAAAATTTTTATGCATGGTAAGTCAGTTTTAAAAAAGAATATCAAACCAAGGAAAACTCACTCTGAGATGGTAACAGGCCTCGGTTTATGTTCATGAACATTTGGAAGGAATCAGTAATTTCTAGAAAACAAAAAGAAAAAAAGAAATGTGTAGAAATGGGGGGGGGGGGGGTAAACAAAGCAGGAAACAAAAAAAGGTATATGGGCCAGGGAATTGTGAGTGGAGTGTGCAATAGAAATAGCGGGAGGTAGGAGAAAGAAGAAAGTTTCGGTAATTTATAATTGTGTAAACACAAACTAAAGCACCAACACAGGCAGAAAAACGTAACCCCAAAATTTTAGCTACTTCTGTTTCAAAAGTGAGTTGGTTGGCTGCATGGCAGCTATCAATCAGCAGTTCCATAAATCACGAAAGTGCCCATGTGATACCGGTATAAGAAGCTGAAGCTATAGCAATAGCACAACTGAGATTACAAAACACGAGTCACAAAACATATCGTAACTTTGTGCAAATTGCAATGTAAGGCACAGAAACTTCAGAGGATCGTGATACATCAAGCCTATTTACTACACTGGAGACTGGGTTTTGTGTCAGGACTGAGCAAAGGCAACATTGCAAACAGGAAAAAGAAGCAACAGGAAACGTATTGACACGGTTCTACTGTAACAGTAAAAATATCTTCCAAGCCAGTTACACTGCACAACCAACAGCTGCATGCAAATTTCAGTAAACCGACTACACACTGGAAGTAAAATGACTGCTCTGTGTTTTGCTGTTCAATAACAACTGGGCTACAAGATCATACTGTCCATGCTCCTTTGTGAGTGAAACAACTCCACTGGCAAAAAAAAAAGGTAAAGAGGTGCACTCACGTTTTCCGCTCTTGCCGCCCGACGAGCGCAGGCTGTTGACAGCCTTCTGGAAGGGGTTGTGCGAGCGGCGTGCCGTTTCGGGCGTCAGTGTGGGAAAGTTGTCGTGGGCCCCGTCGAGCACCAGGGAGCTGATGCTCAGCGACGAGTCATGCACACCGGGTGAGGCACGTGTCGGCTGGGACAGGGGGCTGGCTCGCACCAGTGCCGCCACCAGCTTCTCCTGCTCGATCGAGGATGACGTCTCGCTCACGGTGCCTGCAACAGAATCAGGCAGGTCTTGAGAGAGAAGAAACATTTGTGCTGTGCCACACAGCACACTAGTCTTTAAAGAGATCAAGCGACAGTGCACACAAAAACTTGAGGCTTAAAGGGACACTAAAGGCAAATACTAAGTTGATGTGGACTGTTTAAATACCATTCCAGAAACCTCACAATGCTTGTTTCATATCAAGAAAAGACATATTTAATGAGAAAACTGCATCTGAAGGGTCCGAATAGCTCTATCACAATTCAAATCTCCCGCCGCCACCCAACAGGGGGAGTGATGACATTGATACGCCATCACCACCCTTTGCTGCCGTCGGTGAGTAAAACAGCGCCCGACAGATGGCAGTACCGAGCCAAGACGGAGCAGTGGATTCACTCCTGCAGCTGTTGTTTGGTGGTGTAGACCATTCGGGCACCCTGCGACATCACATGGAAGTTGAATTCTTTAATACTTGCAGTTTGTGTGAGTGTCGCGAGCCAGCAAAACCAGCGCAGCACTACGCAATAACGAAACTATTGAAACGCGAAAGCGTGGGCGGTGCAGAGTCGAGCGAAAACAAAACCATTCAACCGCCGACGTCGTTGTCAAGGGTAATTTCAATTAGTTCTTTTTTCTGAAAATGAAATAGAACGGGGCAAGTAGCATTTTATTTCATCTTGTAGTATAATACAAGGATGTTTTCTGCAACGAGTAGTTGAGTACTAGTGACAGAACTTAACTGAGGAGTGCTTTCGTCATCAGGCAAGTGCTTGAATGTACCACAGGAGTCATTAATCATGCCCTGCATTTACCTCAACTTCTCGATTATTAAGGCTCTGTTCACGATAATATTGATGCCTTAGAGATTCTCGGGCACTAGTCTATCACTTTAGCTTGATTTAGTATTTGCTTTTAGTGTCCCTTTAAGGCGCATTGCGTTTTTCTGCATCTGGAACAATAGAGCGTCACCAGACCACCCAAACTTCTAAAAGAAAGGTTCGTTTCAGGGTATAAAACTTGACACCTTACAGTTTGACCGGCACAATGTGGTGTCTCACATGCTTGTGGATATCTGCCAGAATAAAAGAATGACACAAAGCAAGTCTAAAATGCTCAGTGTGCTCACAAAACAAAAAAAATGCGAGCAGAAAACCCTCTGCAAGGCATGGAACAACAAAGGACTGAGAGACGCCTATAAAATAATGTTCTGCTTCCCGCGCAGAAATTTTAAAAACACCCAAGATGCTTACAATGGTGGTGTGTCAATTAAAACTTTCATACCCTGCTCATTAGGCCAGTTAAGGTCTACCAGAAGTGAACTTTCGTATGAGGTTTCTTTTTACACATTCAAAATCACTTTTTAAAATTTAAGCAGCAGTGCACTCAAGCTACGATTTGAAAATGAAATTTTTAGTTGAACGTGGCAGCATACACTTTTTGTTTATACTTTCAATCTCTAAATTTTGCCATGCTGTTACTGCTGTCCAGTTTGCTTTATCTCTGCTTCAATATTTCATTCACACTCTTGCGCAAGATGCAATCATGGTATAAAAAGTGATACTATGTCATAAGCTTCCAGCGAAATGGGCATGTCTTTATCAGTTGTAGGCAATACACATAATGCATTCAAGAACTGTCATAACGAATCCCAACAATCCAGAATACGCAACAATGCTCAGTAAATGGAGGAGGGAGGCTATTGTCAGTCATGGAATTCAATTCGCCAACCACGGACTGTTATCTCAAGAGTCGCTACTATCGCCGCCAAGTTGTACTTCTCTTTTGCTGGCACAACTTCAACCAATAATGAGTTTCCATCCCTAAACTTTATCATCGCCTGTCTACTTGTTTGCTCATTTATTCATAGTGTTTTGAGTACTGCAACCACTCTTGTCGACGCTAGCTTGTCATTATCACACGTATGTATAATGGATTTGTGTAGCATATTCTCAAATGCTTATGATGACTGAGGTTGTTCCACAATGTACAACAAGATTCAATAAGTAAAGGGTTGATTTCTGGCAGTACAGCAGACTTCCCTTAATTCGACTCCTGTTAAAATGAGTTTTGCCTTAACTCGATCTCTGCTGAAGGTCCCGGCCTTTGCCCATGCATTTCTATGGGCCAATGCTTTTGTTATTTCGATCCTAAAATTCACCTTCGCTGAATAATTCAAACTTAACCAGTCTTGACCAGTGACCTTTTTAGTGGCAGCATCTGTCTCAGTGGACCTTAAGGGATAGGGAATACGATGACCACATGTCACCTCCCATCGAAACCAATTTATTTTCTGACTCCCTAGGACGATTTTCGAGCTATAACCATAGCTCACAATGTCTGGTTACGGTATCTACGACTGTTTACGGTTAAGCAGACTTTAAAATGTGCAGCAAAGCTGACTTTAGGAAACCAGCCACCATTGTGCAAGACGTATTACACCCTTGCCCATTTTTATAAAATTCGGTGTGCATTACAATTCTACTTTGTTTAGGAGATTTAATGTCATTTCTACGTTAGTTTTCTACTTTTGACACATAGAAGGAGGGCACGCATTTGATTTGGAGGCGTGTTAGAATCGGGCAAGAGCTGCCAAATGAATCAGTGGTGTGGTTTGTTGTTTTTTCTGCCCCATGTTTAATTTGACCTGCCGGATTATTCAATCAATTTCGTCAGTCCCATCAGGGTCAATTAACAGAAGTCGCCTATATTCACTATCTTATTCACTGTCATTTGCTGCGTTTTTGCCAGTGTGCCTTCTTAACAACTTGCCAATAAAGGTTAGGTTAGGGTTTTTTATGTTTAAGTTATGGGGTTTCACATGCCAAAACCACGATCTAATTATGAGGCACGCAATAGTGAGAGACTTCAGAAATTTGGACCACCTGGGGTTCTTTAACATGCACCTAAATCTAAGTACACAGGTGTTTTCACATTTCACCCCCATCGAAATGCAGCTGCCGTGGCTGGGATTCGATCCCACGGCCTCATGCTTAGCAGCCCAACACCATAGCCACTAAGCAACCATGGCGGGTTTCTTTTTTTTTTTTTTCATTCTTTTTCTTCTTTTTTATGTTTCACATCCTGAAACAGCTATGAGAGAGAGAGGCTGCAGTGTAGAGCTTTTGACTAATTTTGACCCCCTAGGGGAAAATAGCCGGTCAAGAAGCTCAGTACACAAGTGTTTTTGCGTTCCAACTTTAATGTGCTGTGGTCACTGCGGCTGAGAATATACTTCACAACCTCATGCTCAGTAGTGAAATACCATTGCCGATGATCTGCCACAGCAGGCAACACCATTCACTGTTCAGGTTTAGCACGACTCATATTAGAAACAGAAAAAATTAAATGCCAACCAAAGTGGTGTTGTCAAAGGGGTTGATGTTACAGCTTCCACACAGCCACCTTGTCCACTAAGGCTTAGTGAACAGAGCATCCAAGTGGAAGCCAAAACGTCAGCCCCTAAGACAGCACCCTTTGGTCAGCATTCTCTATTTTCTGTTTGCAATACGAAATTACTTCCTAACCAGACAAAATGTCATCCAATTATGGATTTCATTCAGCAAACAGTATGGCGACTGGTGCTGCAGCGCTGTGGACTGACCGACGAGTCGGCCCACAATGAGGAAGGGAGAGAGGAGGGGAGAAGAGGAGGGAGACCCACTGGAGGTGGTCGGGTGGCCCTTGAGCATGCCCATCACGCCCTTGCCGTGAAAGCCACTGGCCCGAATCAGCAGCGCCTTGGTGCCTGGGTGACGCCAGCACACTGACGGAAACCTGCATTTTTTTTATTTTATAAGGATGGCATCAAGTTTAAGAAACCAAACACACACTAAGGAACATATGCAACAAACAGACATTTAGCTTATTTACGCATTGACATATGCATTCCCACATTCACTCATAAATAAGCAGAAAAATTTGTATGATAACTACCTGCGTGATGTTACAGCACAGGCAATCACTCAGATTCATTAGTTCATTCATTCATTCATTCATTCATTCATTCATTCATTCATTCATTCATTCATTTATTCATTCATTCATTCAGTCAGTCATTCATTTATCAGGTTTAATGTACCAAAGCAACACTGACGCTATGAGAAATACTGCAATGGAGGTCTCCAACCTAAATTGGGCCGCCCGGGATTCTTTAACTTGCACCTGCACCTAAGTATGCAAATGTTATCGCATTTCACCCCCACTGAAATGGAATCCTGTAGCTGGGGAATCACAACCTGCAACCTAGTGCTTAGCAGAAAACTATGACCAAAGAGCCACCACGGTGAGTTAGCTGGCTTATGAACAAATTTGATTTGCGAATATGTCACTCTTAATCAGATTTGACCTGTCAATTACCCTAGGAAGCTAGAATATGCTGTATGTGAGAATTTGACGATGCAGACACATACTGTGTCTGTGCAACTTTGCATCTGCTAGGCCAATGGGTCAGATTATTGACTACCAAGCCACACGGCAGTTAAACAACTGATGCAGTAACCTGGAAGCATTGCATACAAAACTGTGGCCACACTAATGCACTAGCTTGTAATCAAATAAATGCTGCTTTCAGAGTGCCAGAGTGTGTGCCAAAGTACAACCTGAGAGGATGCACTCACCTTGCATGCCTGTAGCAGCGAGACAGCTTGCGGATGCTGTCATCAGGAACACTTTGAGGAACCACTACGAGAGCTGGGTAGCTGCACAACAAAAGGCCCAATGTAGGAACACCTTGCCCCAATTATTTCAAATTATCCCTGTTAAATATGAAAGCAAGAATTTTCATGCAGAACCAAGATCAGGGCATTATTACAGTTGAATAGTTGGTGGCTTATGCACGATTAGTCAGAACTATGCAAAGGTTGAACGAAAAGGTACAGTTTAAATTTTTGTGTACCTACAAAAGGTCATGCTACAAAATCCAATTTCTATTTCTTACATGACATATGGTACATAGCATAACTTGCGATGAATTCCACTGGTTAATCTAGAGGAGTCATCTGAATTCCTGCGCTAGCAGTCCAGTGTCACAAATTCAAATTTTACAGTAAGAAACAAACTGCTCCGCAACTGCGCTATTGTCACTAAAATTGTCAAACACACTCCCTTCCCCAACTGCTGCCTAACTTTCATGAGTCTACGTTATTATTATTATTATGAAGGGACCAAAGTGATCCCAGTGTCGCATTATTTGTCATAAATAGTCATCAGACAGCTTTACTAGTATAACATTTATAGTCCACTCTGCTCGGACATGTAACAGGTTGCAAACAGCCATTCAGCAGTACCCTATACAGTGCGCACACTGGCTGCAGAGGAAGAATGCTGCCTCTTTCTTTTCTTCACTGCCAATCCAACCAAGTGAAACATGAGACTGCGTCCACTTGTCTTCATTACTTTTCAGCCAACCTGACTGTGTGAAACTCACATCTTTGCAACACAAGTTATCACAAATGTGAATTTAATACTGTTCTCTGCACTGCCCAAGCACGCAAATCTTGAATGGAGTGGACTATGAGTGACATTGGCCTAAAGCTGTCAATCTAAGATCAAAATCTCTCAAAGTAAAATATGCCAATGAAACCCCGCATCAGTTAAAAATGCAACCATCATTCAGAAAAAGTACAGTGTAGGCAGGCCAACTCTTACAAAAAGCATTAACACCTGACAAACCCATCCCCTCATCAAGCAGAGTTGACAAGGCAGGTCCCAGATATTTTGCAAGAACACACACCCTGATATGATCAAAAAAGCACACTCTGTCGTGGAGTGAGTCGATCCAAAACATGCACTGGTACTTTTGAATTCACTCCAGATCCACCAGTTGAATGCAAGTTGTTTTATTCCAAGCAAAATAACTTGTTCCATATTGACCAGAATTCATCATTAATATCCCTGGACAGCTCGTTTTTGCAGCCTTGCTTATTTACAACCTTACAGTTGACCTTCAGCATGGGCTGTCAGCAGTGGCAGACACCTTGTACGCACAATAAGCTCTTGACACCATTCACTAAAACTACAATTTGCAAAGAGCACTTTTAGGTACATCCATACCAATATAGCATGCATCTATTATTTTAGAGTGAGAAGGAGACTACATGAAGCAACTTAAAACAGCCTGTATGACACAACACACAGCTAGATGTCTTAAGATTAAAATCTTTTTCTTTTCTTGTAAGACAGAGTGCTGCTTATGGCTACTTGCCTACGGCAGACAGTGTAGCCCATGTTGACAGAACTAATGCGAAAGCCCTCGGGGCGCCCCCGAGACATAGTTGAGTTTGCACCCAGGGCACCTAGGTGCAGCCTCTGCCAGTCTCGGCTGTACACAGTGTCACCCATCTTTTCCAGTGATCGGTGTGGAAGATGTGGGACGGCTGGTAGCGGCACAGGTGGCACAGATTCGGCGTCATCTGTGAATAAAAGTAGAAAAAGGAGGGATGCTTGCTTTGACAAACCTCTAGACATCAGTATGCATCTGTACCTGTGCATTCCCTCTCACCCTCAGTGCTATGCAGTTATGAAAAAAAATATGGTGTCCTTGAACAAATGTTTTGTACTAGTGTAAGGCATTGCAGGGCAGCTGACTTAAAGGATTTTGCACATCATCCATTAGGGACATGCAGGGTAGAATTGACTGGCAGATGGGCGAGTGTGCATTCATGCTGTAGAACAAGAAGTGTTAAAGAACACGGACAAAGAAAAATTCAAGGGTGCTTAGGTGTCCCTATACGGATTAATGCGAAAGCATTGCGACGTCTCTCCGACGATGCCTCAGCCTCATTCGCATATTTCCGTGGACGTCCAAATGAATCAGGCACAGCTACTGACTGAGAAGATGAAGTCGAAGGTTCATGCACCGGAATGCACGACAGAACTCACTGAAATCAGTACACCGACTGGCAGCGCCGCAACGCGCGGCGCTATACATATAGGCCAGCCACACATTTGCTGCTTTCTGCCAACTTCAGCTTACGAAACCATAATCTTTACTGGGAAACGTTTGTTTTTCCCCCCACAAAGCTGGCACCACCACTGCCGCAGATGCGCTGAGGTGAGCGCCATCTGGTGGTGCTTCAAGGAACCCAGTGGCCCATGTGGCGCGCACCTCCCTTTGATTGCCTGCAACCACATGACCTTTTACAGAATTTCTGGCCATGCCACTGTATTTTATATTTCATGAGCCATCTAATGCTTTTGCATTATAAGAAGTAGAAGAGATATGGGCTAACTCGAAAGTTGAGAATTAGCATGTCCTGTCCACTTAATTTCCTTTGTCTGTGTTTGTTTTACCTTAGATTGTGCGATTAAACATCCCAAAACTGCACAGTGCATTATTGAGGTATGGTGTAGTAAGGGACTCTGGATTAATTCTGACCAGTAGGGGTTCTTTAACGTGCAACTAAATATAAGTACATGAGCATCTAGCTCACCTAAATGTTTCCATTTGGTGTCCCTTCAAGGGAGAATGTGTGTTTGCCCAGTGTCCTTTATTCTACAAGTTTTTGTTTGTTTGTTTTTTTAACCCACCTGAGCCATCATCATCCTGTAGGAAAGTGAGGGGCCGGTCGGGAGCCTCGTGGTCGTAGGGCGGTCGTGCCCCCGCCGGGAGGGTCCTGGCTGCCATGGGCCCCTGCACTACGTACTTCTGCTTGCGTGATGAAGGGCGCGGCTTGAAGCCTGCCCGCATAGCTGTCTTCAGCAGCTGCCGCTTCGCCTTGCCCCTGTTCAATGGGAAAAGATGATCTTGCATCCTCTGCTTCTACTTCAATGTTTGTAAAAGTGCCCGCCAAGGCTTGCATTCACAACAGCGAACCCTGAAGCAGCACTAAATAGCAAGACTGGTGAAGCATTCTTTCAAAACTACAATTTATTTGAAAGAAAAGCGCAGATTGAAGTTGAATTTCATCAGACCTAAATGGGCCTCCGTTATATTCTATATTGGTTATAAGCATAGTTTGTTACATCGTAACATCGGCAAGAAAAATTTTATATTTGTTTTGTTACATCCAGTAATTCCTTATATCCAAGGCTTGACTGCACTAGCAAAGGAAATTAAAGCCAAAGTTTGCTTTTTAACACATCAATGTTACATCACAGGCTTCAAAGTATTCTCGCATGTTTTGGCCCTTCCTGTGCAGAGGAAGTTCACAAAACTCACTAAATTTATTATTTGTTTCTGTAGAATGCAATGTAACCTCGTTTCATCAACAAAACATTAAATAGTCCCAAGCAGGCACTGTCCAAATCCATGACGTGAAAGGAAGCCAGTCCAAGGATTCCATTGCTACATCCCTTTCTCCTCTATATATTTTTTGACTCACTTACTCTCTGCAGGCAGTCAGACTCCTGTTTACTGTATCTCAGAGTTAGCTTATTGGAGTTTTTTTTATGTTTTTGATCCATGTGCCCAATCTGGACACTGTGCTCACACTGCAGTGAACAATCACATAAGGATATCTACATATCAACATACGGAACAAGAGCTGATCCATATGCATAGATCCCAATTTCTCTCTCTGCATCTCCTGTTATGTCTGTCTCTCTCACTGAGGTTTGATACTAGAGCTGGATTGCTCCATGCACTCTTTCCCCGATAAGAATGTAATGAGGTATGTACCTACTGTGTGAGCAACCTGGAACCTCGTCTTCTTATGCATCAATGCCCTTTCTTTTTCTACAGTGTCCGAAGGCGTCTCTCACACCAGAAAATGAATTCAAATTCCCAGTTGCTAAGTCAGACTGGCCACTGCTAATAAATAATGTTCTTTGCTTGTGGTCCCACTCACCAAATTTCATTAGCAAGTGGAATATGCACCTCTCTTGATCCAACCTTTCAACAAATTCAGCAATGGGCTTCACAATCATTCCACCTTGCATTTTTTTAAATGCATTCCGTGAATAATGCATTGAAGAAATGAAGCCCAAACTGAGTCTGCTACCTCTTTGGTTTTCAAGATTACAGGTCGGACTAGTTGGTACATGTCCACAGCTAAAAAGCAAGCATGAAAACAAGACAGGACAAGAGAGACAACTGGAGATGTGCTCATCTTGTCCAGTTGTTTCTTTTGTCCCGTCTTTCTCTCATGCTTGATATTCAGCTCATATGCAGCATAATTCACAACAGAAGGCATTGCGTAGTGGTGTGAAACACGCCCTTGCCCTCTTGCATGCTGAAATGCAAAGCCTCTTCTAAATGACAAACAGTCAGCGTTTCTGGCCACACAGGGGACAGAGCACTCCATGCACAGTAATTGTGACAGCCGTGAGTATGCACTTAATGGCAATGACATCAATGGCAGCAGGGCAACAGGGTGCGATGTATGCATTGACGTGTCAGCATGAGCACACACTCACAACTAGAAAAATTGATGGCCACTGCAGTCTCATTCACTCAAATTTGCAATGTGCTAAACCAGCCTTTTACAACAACAGTGTGGCACTGCCTCTGACGGTGGTTCACACTATAAAATAACAGCATGTGAAACAGGCTGAAGGTGGAAAGGGGAAGCCCACTCACGTGAGTGTGGCATGCTTCTCCTTCTTGTGCAGCGGTGTCGGAGGAGTGGCCATGTGACCACTGAAGGCAAACAGCTGGAATAAATGGGGCGGGCAGTGGGCCCGGCCCAGCACCTTGCGAAAGGCCTCGATGCTCTCAGATGTCACTTCATCTTCAAAGGCCACCTTCATCAGCTGCAGAAGCAGGCAAGTGCCCAAAAATGTCTATGCACCACCATACTAGCTGTACCAAGTTTTATTTATTTATTTAATTTCGTGCTTGGCCAGAGAGGCAACACAGCAGAAGCTAATATGTACAAAACTACTGCTAAGAGCATCACCACAGGAAATGAGAAAAACTGCAGTAGTACATAAAGTAACAAAGACAGAAACACTTTGCCATTTGCCTATGCTTTTCTTGGCTTCTGTGACTTTTGAAACCCCCACCTTTATGAACAAGCCAAAGGGGTCACAAGAAAATGAAGGCTAGAATTGGATTAAGAATAGGCGAGCAAGGGGAGCCTTAGCCTGGAGCCAATGTTTTGACCAGGGGAGTTTTAAAGGGACTGTTAATCAATGCTGGCCCTTCTAGTAGCCCCCTTAACTTAGCTAAACCCTAGTTTCTGTGAATTCCGTCAAGTACCTGGAAGGTGTTTGAGCGCAGCTGGAGGCCCTCAGGCAGCACTTGCTCCAGGTGCTGCAGGTACTGGACAGCTATCTTTTTCTCCTTTGTCAGTGTTGATACTGGGAAGCTCCGCACCACCGTCTGTTCACATGCTGTATCGTGCACACAAGAATCAACCACGCAATTCAGGACATGAATTGCAGAACAAAGATAAATTATTGCATAAAGAGAGCATTGGTGGTATTACAAAATTTCCCTTGCTAACACTTTGTGTGGTACATTTAATGTGAACCACACAAACTGCATAAATGGTTAAGTAAAAATATCCTCGTCATGCAAGTCATCAACAAAACTAAAGTGCTATACCTATACAGTCAACTTCTGTTATTTCGACCCTGATGGGACAGATGAAATTGATCTAATTATCCAGCAGGTTGAATTAAAGAAGATGCACAAAATATGCCAAATCACACCGCCAATTCACTTGGCAGTATTTGCCCGATTCTAACAGGCCTCCAAATTAAATGCGCAAGCTCTTTACGTGTCCAAAGTAGAAAAACTAACACTGAAATAACATTCAAGCTTCTAAACATAGTAGAAATCTATTGCATACCCAACTGTTTAGTAAGAAAAAGGGGCAACGGTCTCATATGTGTTGCACAATGCTATCGGTTTTCTAAAGTTTTTGAAGTTAGCTTCGCTGAAGTACAGCCGTGTTGTGTGGTAAAGCATAAAAACACTGCAAATGCGG
This sequence comes from Dermacentor variabilis, assembly GCF_050947875.1. Lineage (NCBI taxonomy): Eukaryota > Metazoa > Arthropoda > Arachnida > Ixodida > Ixodidae > Dermacentor > Dermacentor variabilis. Next base: position 86,729,475 of record NC_134571.1, on the reverse strand, counting down.
TTTTGTTTTTTTGTATCCAATTGTACCACACCGGCAATTAACATCCCCATTTTATTGGGAAAGAAAAAGGCACACATTATAATTGGGTAAATACCATAATCAGACATTGTGAGCTAACATTATTGCTTTAAAATTTTTCTAGGCCAGGCCAACAATAGCCGTTTTCGACAGGAGATGACGTGGGTCACCACAGGGAACAAGCACGTGCATGTTGACTGGCCAAGTTCAAATTATCTGGCAAAATAAAGAAAGCTTGGCCCATAGAAATGCATGAGCCCAAGTCAAAACCTTCGGTCAGGGTCGAATTTACCAGAAAGTCAAACTAACCGGAGTCGAATTAACGGAAGTCTACTGTATCAGCCTTAGCTATAAGTTGCAGAAGTGCATGTGAAGTGGCAGCACTGCTCCTGGTTCATACAGATGGAAATTTCTAGTTTGTTTGCATGGCAATAAGAACAAGCGCCTGAAAAATGGCAGCAGACAATAAGCCTTGCACACAATCTAGCGCGTGCAGGTCAAGTTGGCTATCGTTTCAAGCAAAGTCAGCTTGACTCACTCTTTATTTACATGAATGGTGCCATTCTTTGCCAAGGTGGGGAGTGCAATATAAAGACTATATTTGGAGACATTACTGCAGAGCTATGAATCACTGCAAAGCTATGAATCCAGAAGCCACAGTGCAAATAGCAAGAGAGAGAGAAACAAGCTTTAATGGTATGCTGGAGATGTTAGCCTGGCTGTTCACCTGACATGCGGATCCAGGTGCTAGGTGATGATTGTGATATATACAGTGATAAACATTTTACAGCACATACAGTCACACACGTACGCACACACAAACACGCATGCATGCACGTACACACACACATAGATACACTATAGAGATATCTACAAAGTTTCGGTAAGGCTCATGGCCCGCAAGAATGTCAGCAGTGCCTTCGTGGTGCGTAACGCACAGGTGGTGTTTTGCCATGGACTGAGAATGTGCTGTAGTGCCATGCTCGAGTCCCGTTGAAGGTGCAGTGATGCCTCCAGAGGCTCCCTCTCTAATGCATAGTGGTAGCAGTCGGACAGACATGTTGCAGGTCTTCAGGGACGTTACATTCAGAGTATATTGGCGAGTTAGTGAGTTGAATCTTACACCTGAAGTAGTTTGTGTAGGCGACGTTGAGTCTTATGCGGTGAAGGCATGCTTGGTCTCGTCTGTTGAGGCCTCGTGACATGCAAAAGTTGCATTATGGATCTATATCATATAGGGATCTGTACTGGTAGCTGGCATCTGTCCATAGGAATCCCTGGAAATGCCAAGCATGTGCAGATACCAGTGTCACCACGTCGTATCTCGAGAAAGGTATCAGGACCATTTCTCTCAAAGTGTCGTGTCCAGCTTTGCCAGCATGGTCAGCCTGGACTTTGCCTTGTATTCCACAGTGGGCTGGTAACCATTGCAACACAACGCTGTAATGCAGTTTGCAGGCTTAATTGCATAGGCGTCTGATATCCATTGCGAGTTGTTCCTGCATGTGAGGCGACTTCAGGGACTGCAGGGCCGCTCTTGAGACTGTGAAGATGAGCCAAGACTCGGCTGTCTGCTCTATGATGTAAATAAAAGCTACCCACCGTGCAGCTAGTTCAGTGGCTGTAGCGGAAGTGCAGTGACTGAGAGCGGCAGAGATGGTAGCACCCGCAGACAGAATCCCCACACCAACAGCAGATGATGTAGGCATAACAGAGCCATCAGTGTAAATATGATGGTGAGCCCTGTAGCTGGTGTTAACATGCTCTAGAGCAAAATATGTCAGCGCTGGACCAGGAGTATTTTTCTTGCTCTTGAACCCAGGAACAAAAGTGACAATGAACCACGAAGAAATTTTCCACAATGGTTCCATTGGCATAGAACGGTTTTGATAATTCAGCGAGAGCAAGCACTGCACCACAGGACTGCTGCCTGAAGAAAGCGGATGACCCGGCACTCTGGCAGCAAAGCGCGCATGTACTCGAAGAAACTCCTACTGCAGAAGCACTGGAACTGACCGATAGGCGTCTGCTTTCTGAAAGGGTTCCTACACTTCATGTGTTTTTCGGCAGGCCGAGGCACACCCTCAGGACTTTTGCTTGTTCACATGTGAATGTTTTTATGTTGGTTTGGGAAATTCCCTGTAACGCTGGAAGGCTGTATCATAGGAGACCTTCACAGAAAGCCATATACATGCGTAGCAAAGAATTTATGTTGCAACCCCCAGTGTTGCTTGATAGCATACAGAAGATGCTCACGTATGATTCCATTTTTTTTCTTTCATATTCAAATATGAGGCGTTGTTGCGTTTCGCCTGCGACACGTGGTTTTGCCGGCGCGACGGCGGCGGGGCGGCGGACATTTTGGCCCGATCGTCGTCACCGCAACACTCATCGCCAGGTGTTTCCAGGCGCGTCTGCGGCGATGCGACCGCCTAGGGATCTCATTCCAGTTATTGGGCCCGAAACAGGCGATGCCAAAGCAGGGATCTCGTTCCAGTCATTGTGCCCGAAACAGGCGATGCCAAAGCAGGGACCATCTTCTCGTTACAGTCATTGTGTCCGACCGGCAGCGCCACGACAGTGTGCTGCGCAGCGCCACGACAGTGTGCTGCGCAGCGCCACGACAGTGTGCGTCACCATTAGCCCATTGTACATTCACGTGCTCGTCTTTTGAGGGGTTCCTTCTTGCCCTCAACTGCGAGAGTATAAAAACAGCTGCCCCCGGACGCCAGAGGAGGGCTCCGATTTCTTCCGTTGAGTGAAGTGCTCTCCCGTCTCTCTACTTCGGTCAAACCTGACCGCCAACTCTTTGCGATGTTAAAATAAACAAGTTGTTTCGTTGTTACCTGTCGACTCATGCTTTGCCGGGACCTTCGGATGCTTGCAGTTGTACCCCAGGCCGCCAGGCCAACGCTACCCTTGGGGCTTGCGACCCAGGTACAACCACGGGCGTCAGCGCCGAGTTCCCATCCGATCGTACCAGCAGTCGGATCCAAACATCTGGTTGCCAGCGGTGAGATCGCCTACGACTTCAAACAACGGTCTGCCAGCGGCGAGATCGCGACAACGGAGGCCAGCAGCAAAGAGATGCAGTTGACAGTATGCTGAGCAGCTCAACGACGATCCGGGAGCAGTGCAACGAGCCCTGTGTGACGACTGGTTGCCTGCAGCGGAACGACTGCGCGGAATTCCTGCCTGCGAGGTTTGGTGAGTGCGGGACTTTCTTCTTCTGAGCGTTGCCAGGCTTTTTGTTAGTGTCAGAAACAGAGCTGGTAATTGTGGTTGTCGTTGCTGCCGGGTTAGTTTGCGGCAAGACAATAGTAAGCAGTAGAGAAAGCAGCATTCAGAGCAGCCATGGATTTGAAGTCGTTGCGCAAACCGAAATTGTTGGAGCTTGCAAGAGAGTTGGGTCTGGATGTCTCAGACAAACTCAGAAAACCAGAACTGCTAAAGGCTATTCTTGAGTTAGAGGCTGAGGATGACGAGCTGTCGGAATGCCTTGAGACTATTGAAGAGAGGGAGACTGCAAAAAGAGAAGAGCGCGAACGTAAAGAACAGAAAGAGCGAGAGCAACAAGAGAAAAAAGAAGAGCGTGACCGTCAACACGCTTTGGAAATGAAGCGTCTCGAGATAGAGATGGAACGCGCTCGTAATGGAAGTCAGGCACACGGTGCAGGAGAACGCGTATTGTTCAAAATGACTGACCTGATGCGGCCGTTTAAGCTTGGAGAGGACATTGGTTTGTTCCTGGTTAACTTTGAGCGAACGTGCGAGAAGCAGGGGTTCTCTCGGGAAACGTGGCCACAGCGCTTGCTCACTTTGTTACCCGGCGAGGCGGCCGACGTAGTCGCTCGCTTGGATAGAGAGGAAGCAGAGGATTTCGACAAAGTAAAATCGAGTCTGCTAAAAAAGTACCGGCTGTCTGCGGAAGGTCACTAGTCTGTCGATTGACACACCCAGAAACTCGTGACTTGACATGTACCGAATGGGAGAGTGTGCAACCTTTAACGTGTAGCGTGAGACATCACACCTAGTGAAAGCAATAGTGGCACACTTTTCTGGTGACATCGTTAGACCTCGTGCAAATAGAACATTTTCAATAGATTTGATAGCTTTCTGCAATCATGTTTGCAGGACACGTCTGTTGCGACCACAGCTCCATATACAGATGTCATCTGCATATAAGGAGATTTCAATCAACGTGGGAATGCACTTCTCCAGTCGAATGAGGTCGCGCTTAAAGGGACACTAAAGTGAAAAATTATTTCTTCTGCATCAGTAAATTACCATTCTACAACACCACAAAACACCACTCTTACAACGATAAGACGTTTGGTAAGCCAGAAAAAGCGGGAGAACGAAATACGGGTGGCGACGCCTACTTAAGTTCCCGCACCTGGGCGCTGTGACGTCTTGGATGTTGATGGCATCTTCTAGGGCCTACTAATTATATATAGCGGTACAGATTGACTACATTGTGTTCTAAAGGAACCAAATATTAAACATGGCAAGTTTCGGGAACCTTTATTCAGCCAACGCGGCCCAAATGCAAAAACATACTTTGGAATGCCTGATGTCATGCTGACGTACCGGCTCTGCGGTTTCGGCGCGAAATTCAAACACTGATTCTTGGACCTTCATTTTCTCATCTAATAATCAAACTATCTTTTTGAAATGTCTGCCTGCAGGGTTCTCAAACAATGCTTCATTAGTCTAAACTGATTTATTGTTTCACTTTAGTGTCCCTTTAAAATACCACCCTGGGGAATTCCTCAACGCACTGTGTGCGGAGCTGTGTCACCATCTTTTGTGGACATGTACACTGCCCGATCAGTGAGGTAGCCCAAGATCCAGTGGTACATACGACCACCAACTCCAATGGACTCCAGAGCATATAAAACAGCCTCGTGAATCACATTATCGAACGCTCCCTTGATGTTAAGGAATACGCCAATAGTGATGTTATGTACAGCTCTGTTGAGTTTTACGCAGTTGACAAGGCTGATTACACTGACTATGCTGCTGCAACCCTCTCTGAACCCTGACATTTGCGAAGGGTGGACATTCATGTTCATCAGCAACCAGTCCAGGTGCATCAATACCATCTTCTCCATAAGCTTTCCCACGCAACTAAGAAGAGCAAGTGGATGATAGGAGTTTATGTCTGTTGGAGACTTGCCGGGCTTGAGGACAGGGAGAACATGAGCTCATTTGCAGCAAGGTTCATGACGGCCACTCTCCCAGCTTGCATTGAATATGGTAAGTAAGCACATCTTTGCCTTGTCGCCTAAGTATGTCAACTTGGTGTAGCTGACGCAGTCACGACCAGGAGATGATGCCTTATTCACCAATGCCAACACACCAAGTAACTCCATGATCAAAAAAGTTCGTCTGCTTCAATAGTGGCCACTGTCGCTGAAACCTCCTGTGCTGCTCGGGGAAAAGTTGCAAGCGCTGCTGCAGCACTGATCTTGGAGCAGAAAGTCTCCGCCACATCCAACTCGTTGCTGTTACGGGATAGTGCAATAGAACTGAAAGGATGCAATTGAGTCAGCAGGGCTTTCAAGCTGCGCATATTGCTCCATATTCTTGACAGCGGTTTTCTGGGGTCAAGTTTGGAACAGAAGGTCTGCCATTGCCTCCTGTCTAGCTTTTCCAGGTGATGCTGGATATGCCTTTGCATTCACCTAGCGTCACGAATGTCATCAACAGACAGTGTCCTACGAGCACATCTCTCAGCTCTACGGTGCATTGCCCGAAGCCTCTCATACTCAACGTCAGCTGTTGAATGAGTTCGAGGTGGTTTCAGATGTTTATAGCTGCTTTGTTTTGTTTGATTTAGCTCACCAACAAACTCCTCGTACGTTAATCCAGATAGGTCTGGCTCCTCAATTTTAGCACTGTGGATCATGGTGACGACGAGGGCGCTGGATCAGTCACTCTTGAAGAAGGCTGGCTGCCCATTGTTAAGAATTGCCAGGTTATTTGGATGTGTTATGTCAAAGAGGCGTCGGCCGCGGATGGAAGACCTATGCCCTTAGCAAACCAACTACTTGACAGAATACCATGGCACAGACTGGCGTTGCACAGACTTTGTTAAATGGGTTAAGCATAATGACACCGAACCATGCCACAACGACCATGACAAACAAATGGCAACATTCGTCACATTCTCACTGGTGTCATGTGTAGTTTTATTTATCTGTCCAGTGTTTAAATAGATGATGGAAGGCAACATGCACCATCGTCATCCTTAGTTGAACCGAACAGATGACAACTTACAGCACCACGCAACCACTATGCAAGAACTTTCCAGTTTTCTTTTTTTCCTTCAGAGGGGATAATGCAAGTAAACATAATTATACCCCATAATGCACACTGCTGCCCACACATGAGTGGCTCATTTAGATGAGCATTTATTTTGAAATAAAAGATCAGTAATTCAATCCTAACCAAATGTAACACAGTTTTGATTTCCTTCAATGCCAACATGCTTGCTGTTGAGTGAGGCACTGATGCAAGGACACAACCTGTTGAGAATCCTGAAACAACACAGCTATTGTTCGTTACACAAGGTGTGCTTACACATTCTATACGAGTCTATAAGTCTGGACAGTTGTTGGTTTTCAATATAAGCACTGCTAAGGTGAACAGCTCACCATATGGGTCGAGGGGGCTTCCCTTGAAGATGACACGGTAGTTGGTCAGGAATATGGCACCCTCTGCAGGTAACAGTGAGGGCCCTCCCAAAGTTGGTGCTCCGGTGCCCTCCTCGCGGCCATCTGGGATGAGGTAGCACCGCAGCCCTTCCATGGCCAGCTCCTCTCCTTGCAGCAAGCCCGGCACCAGCATTTTGGGCTAATAACAAGCAAAAGATAAAATTGAAAGAAGCGTGACAACACACGTCAAGGGCTCTGCGGCTGGCGACAGGTATATGGATGAAAAGAATGACTGTTTTATCTTTGCGTGATTTACCATATTTACTCGCACAATGATCGCACTCACATAATAAACGCAGCCCCCCCCCCCCCTTTTCCAATCAAGAAGTGTTTTTTTTTTCTTTCTTTTTCTCGCATAATGATCGCACCCTGAACTTACAGATGTGAAGTAAAAGACACATGGTACAATTCAGCATCTGATATGGCGCCCGATGGTTGTAACTGTGTCCGACACCGTGTCTGACTCCAAATCTTACAGTGTCTCCTACTTTTATTGTGATAGCAATTATATGGATGCTCCAGGCACATTTTTACCAACATCGTCGTCGTCATCGCCATGCCGCATGGTGCAGGTGTAAGTGAAAGCGCATGAGGAAAGCCGACAATCGCAGCTCAATCTCACATGCTGTTTTTCGTCATGCAAATGGCCTGGGGGGAGGTGGGGGGGGGGGGCATTGTACTCTGGCAACAACTGCGTGTTGCACAAGTGCGCCCGAGGGGCGCCTACAATAGCGGCTCAATCTCCCGCATACAAGGGAAGAAAGCAGGAAGAAAACAAGCCATCTTCCATAGCGTGCATGGCGCTGCATAGCGTGCATGGCAGCGCTTTACTTCGGCCACAACTGCGCAATGCGTGGCCGCGACGCGCCCTATCTTCACATTGGTTTGCGTCTGGGGCTGAGTCGATGGCGGCTCATACCTTTGTGCGCGCTGCATTCTCGCCGCTCAGTTTGCGCTGAAGGGAATGTTTGCAAGTTTATACGGCCAATGAAACTACTATCATTACTTTGTGTAGCTGTCTACACGTTTGCTATTGCAATCGATGGTTTGCATTTTGGGTGAAACTGGCTTTCTTAGGGGTGGCCACAGAAAAAGATATTGCGAGAAATATTACCCCGTATAATGAACGCACCCCCCAACTTTGTGCATATCTTTCAGGAAGAAAAGTGTGTTCATTATGTGAGTAAATATGGTATTATATACTGCCCAGATAACTTACAGCGAGAAGCCTCACGTGAACACACATCCTATATTGCAGACGAACAACCACAGCAGCTGCCATCAGTAACTGTGATTGCTTAACAACATGGCAGCGTAATCAGATGGCCTACTTTGATTCGCGTTCACCTTTGTAGCTTGCTCTCAGTCGTGAAAGCAAGAAATAAATGGCAATATCAGCCTTCACTTAGCCTCATCTAGTGCAGAGAAGAAACTATTAGTTGTTCTTCTTTCTTATTAGAGATCACCTCTTCGGACACTGTTAGGCTTAAGAAAATAAGCCATCAAGCCATGAAAGTGGTTTTACGTCTATTTACAAGATGATGCCACAACATTATCTTTGTCATGCACTGGTAATACGGAACTATCTAAATGCCTGATTTCTCACTGTATCATTAATTTACTTGCTCATTCAAGCACTGAACACAATGATGGTAAGCTAAAAAGTAGATTTTGCGGCAAGTCTACCATGGTTCCACGCAGAGGCAGTGCACGCACAGTGAGCCTAGCACGTAACATGGTAATATGTCATGTATCAAGTAGCACAGTCAAACCCGTTTATAATGAGCTTGATAGTTTCGCAAAAAGTGGTCATTGCATAAGTAGTTCATTATATGCGGACCCACCCTTCAAAACACACAAGAATTATTGACACTGTAGTTGGTGTCAGCAGTTACAATTTGACATCACTTTGGTCCGAAAATAGGATATCTAGTACCGTCACGTATGTTCCAGACACTTTTCAGCACCTAACTGCACGTTTCTGTTAAAAAAACCTCATCTAGAGAACAAAATGCAGCATTGTAGCTCCATCGAAACAGTGCCCGGCTGGTTCTGATCAGCTGCCATTTGGAAAGAATAAGTGCATCAGCTGCCATCTTTTTTTCGAGATCATGCGATATATTTTAATTTCAGCGAAACACAGAGACCCAAGTGGATTCTGCATATGCTAGCGAAGCATTCTTGCTTGCTGCAAGCATAAACTACTGTGGCATGCCAGCGTTTTGCAAAGGTCTTGCTGTTAGGGTTGCAGCATCGGCCACACGAGCACCAAGAGCTCCGAATATTTTTTCGTTGTTTCATCGAAAAAAGCACGAAGTTCGAATGGCAGAACGCCATTGTGAATTGTAAACGAAAACAAAGCCTCTACTAACCATAACCGCCGACTTTTTGCAGCTTTGCGTGGCAGTGGGCATTGTGCCGCATTTGCACAGACAGTCGCACCACATCTGATCTGATTTATGTGCTAAATCAAGTGACAGGTTGAACATTTCAAATTTCGTATACGCAGGTATGGCCAGAGACATAGCTGCAGCTAAAGCCCCAGCCACGGACTCACTTTGGGGATCGGCGGCAGTCGCTTGCTCTCCCTGTGAACAGCCTCGAGCATCTCCTGTTGGATAGCCACCACGCCAGGCACCATCTGGTGGAGGGAGCGCACGTGCTCTTCCGTGACACCGCTCTCGTGGCACACCTTGTCCACAAAGCGGCCCACCAGCTTGGTCACGCCGGCGCCCACCAATTCCCATGCCTCCTCCTCTCCAAAGCCGCTCTCCCCGTCACAGGCGCTGTCCGTCTCTGCAACGCTGCAATAGGGGAAATTGACCATTGGGAAACGAATGCCGGAATGATATGCAAACAGGAAAGCGCATGACAAGACTGCGTATTTCACCCCTTCACACTTGCCTGTGAGTGTGACATTGAAGTGTTCAATTCACAGACTTCAGTTTTGGAACTGTTTAGCAGCTGATTAGCAGCTGTTTGCACTGAGATAACACACAGAAATTCCCAGATAACTGTGCTCCACTTCGTTTCCCACTATTCACGTTTCATTACTGCCCTGCCATTTTAGTTCACCGGTGGATCTTAATGCAAGAATTTGCCCTAAAGTGACAAAACATGGATTCCAGTATTTCATTCATGCAAAGTGGATTTCAAGTGGGGATTTGAAGAAAACTAATGGTGGGAAACACGATGCAGTTAGTTGATAAACAAACACAGTCTCAGTCATGTAAAAGACATTCAGTACCCTTGCTTTCATGCTGATAAGCATACTAGTTGAGCTTTGTTATAATAAGGTTGTATCTGACATAAAGATAAGTTTCTTATATCTGATATTCATTACAAGCACATATCTGTTACATACTGAGGAACATTTTACACTTACTTAGTTATATTTAATAATTTGTTATAATCTTGTTTGTCATGTCAAGGTTTGACTTTATCTGCAAAGCACTTTGAAATGTCCGGCCTTTCTTTTGTGTAGTGCAAGGACGAACCTGTTGGTGACAATGCTGTTAGAGTTAGAGCGCCCGTCAGCTGCGACGTCTGCAGGGGCGGCTCGCCGGGAGGCGTCGAGCGGCACCCGGAGTGCGGCCATGCGGTTGGCATAGTGAATGGCTTGGCTGTACACAGTGGACTCTTCTCGGCTCGAAAGTTCCTCCATCTCGTCTTTGCTCAGCTGCCCACTTTGCTGGAGGCGCATCTGTGAAATCATACATAAACCTTTATGAATTGTACTTGCATGAATGTAACATGTCCCCTTTGTGGCAGTATTCAATTCCAACCATGATACACAGCCCCAGGAATGAAGACACAGGCACACCAGGAAAGCTGTGCTTGCAAAAATAACACCATGAAGGTGGCTATCAAGATAGTGGACGAGGTCGTGGGAGCAATAGTCCTTAGCCCTAAGCAGGAAATGAGCTTAATTTAACGTTCACATATTTTGCAGCTGCTAAAGCTGATAATGGTGGATCCACATGACGGACGAAATCCGTCTTTTTCACGACGGACGGCGCATCACGTGACTACGCGTCATGGATTTGTGCCGTCCGCGCGTCGTCCGCGACCCCAACGGACGGAAAATGCCAAGCTATTTTTCACATCTGGATTTTGGGGGTCAAATGCTGCGAATTTAGCCTAGCATGCTCTACAGTCTGGCAACAAGCACGGCTTTGGGATCTTTCTGAAACAGCTTCATCGCTGCTGACATTATTCGTGTCTGCTCGCGCACGCGCGACTCGCACAAGAGCAACTGAAATGAACCTGATCGACGAGGCAACTTTATTCTTACATCTCATGGAGCAGTTCCCCGCGTTGTGGGACATGACTCTCACTGATTACGCGGACACAAGAGCGTAACAAGACCTCTTTCGATGAAAAATGTACTCATCATCATCCAATTCAGACAAAACAACAGCCATTGCGGCCAACCGTCGTCTCCTTTCGATCTCCGTTTTCATCGTCATTTCCTTTCTATCTCCATTTTCATTCAGAGTGAAAAACACGTATGACAGTCTTTGTTACACCGATGGCACCATCTAGAGTGAGTAGAAACAAGCAATCATTTTAACTTACGGCCACTGAGATCCGCCCGGGTCGCCGCAACATCTTCGAGGCCATGTTCAGCCAATACAGACATTCTAAACCTACACACCGGGAATCTGAGTATCGCTTTCGGAAACGGTGCCCACTCATCACGAATACAATGCCGTTGAAGCTTCTGGACACAAATTTAAACCAAATACAGGCCTCAGTTTGAAAGTTATGGGCCACACAGTGGAGGACGACGACTTGACAGGTTCGAGGCGAACGGCAGTCGCTTCAAGCGGTGCGGCCATTTTATTTTTCCGGCACGGTCGTCCACTCAGTCCACGCGTCGTCTGGATGCGCTTCGCAGCTGGACGGGCGGCGGAATAAGCGTTCGCAGCACAGATTTGCGCGGAGCCGTCCGTCGTGTGGATACACCATAACTAGCATGAAAAATGCAAACATGGAACCTCTCAGCACTTCTTTTTTACACTTTGTCTATGAAACTATGTATCATAAATTATTTAGTTGCAATTAAGTTGCACTACATTTACTATGATAGGTCTTATCCTTTCCCCATTCCTCTGGAAGGGCAGGTGTGGAATCTTGGAGGCGAATCCCAGAGAGGGCAAATGGACACTCTTAGGTACAATTGCCGATTATTAACACATGTATAAGGGATGTGTGTAATATATTATCCCTTATTCATGATGACTGTCATTTGCTCTATAATGCACTACGAGATCATTGAAATAGGGCGTCAAATCCTGGCAGTGTCATTGCCGAATTGTACGTTTGCTTAGTGGATGCAATTCTGCCCGACAAAGCATTTCATTGTCACTGCCTGCATGACTTGCCAGCGTGCCACCCCAACGATGTGACAATACTCTTTAACTGTGTTCAACATCCCAAAGACAACAGGCTATGAGAGATGCCAAAGTGGAAGTCTCCAGATTATTTTGATTGCCCAAAGGTTCTGAAACATGCACCCATAGTTTGTTACACAAGAATGTTTGCATTTTGCTCCCATAGCGACAGGACTACTGCAGCCAAAAATTAAACCCGCAACCATGTGTTCAGCAGAACACTACAGCCAGCATTTAGCCACCATGACAGCTAATATGATTTAGTGTTCAGGTTCAGTGCAACCAAACTGCGTGACCATGGTGTCAAATTTAACTTGACACCTGTCATATACATGTGACATTATGTAATGCACTATTTTTTTTTGTCACGGTGTGACACTGAAAAGTCACAGACTGTGTGAAAAGTCACCATCACTTCCAACGCATCGCTTGCTAAGCATGCCTGCTACAAGTGCACTTTGAAACACACTTCCCACAATCTCAAAGAAACTGGCAAGGTTGAGAGAGTGAAACGGTGGAGATAACCCACCTGTTCTGCACAAATCTCTAGTGCGCTGGGCTCTGGTGGCTTGATTAAAGTGGCTGAGCGACGACTGGATGAATCAAAGTTGTTCCTCGAGTACTCTTGCCTCGACCAGCTCAACGGGTAGTCCTTGTTCTGTAGGAAATGAACCAACACTGCTGTCAGTTGTTCTGCAAAAGGACAAAGCTGGCTCAATGGCTTGAGTATTCAAGCTAAGTTATGGTGCATAGCCTAAAATTTAAACTGTAAGCACGCACTATTCAATAACTGACAAAACAGGTCTTAAATGCGTGTGGCATTCATTTGTGCACCAGTGACTATTTGCCGTAGGTACATACCAACATGAATAGCCCTACAATGCAGCCCTGTAAAAGACTGTGAAGCCATGCAGCCAAACTACTTCATTACACAGATACCAAATAAACGGGTAGAAGAGACTGTATGTGTGCCACGAAGAAACAAAGCATTTCTTGTTCTTTTTTGCAGGACAGTTAAGAAAAAAAAATTTTTCTTCTTTCAAGGCTGAGTACCTATTTTCGCAACTGACTGAAAAACAGTTATTTGAGAGTGGTAACACAGCAAGGTGATACATTGCAAAGTATATTCCTACATTAGGCGAGCGTCAAATCTTACTAACAATGCAGCATCCCTTCACTTGAAATATACTATCACCATGTTATACTCCAGTCACAGGGACCACTTTCTATTGAGATTGAGCCCAATCGGGATTGAATTTCTTAATTACAGTCGGATTCCTTGTGCAAGCTGCACAGCAAACCAATTGCTGTTGAGAAATAAGATTCCAGTCGAGCTTGATCGCAATCAAAAGTGTTCCATGTGACTTGGATAGTGGACAATGTATTGATGCTGAAAGCATGTCAAGATTACCTGCCCAAATCAAGACATTAAAGCAGCAAATGGCACACTTTTGCTTTTCAATGTGTTTCTGTAATTTACTATCAGTAAATGCACTTTCCATTTCAGTCTAGTGTCATTTCTTCCTGATCAGATTAAAATAATAGGCACATATGCCCAGAGTCAGCTACAACCCGCAGCGTCAACCCCTACCTACAAGAATGCTAGGTTATGGTTACACATCTTTACACCAACAATGCGCTAAGAACAATCAACAACACAAATAAATTGCAAAGGAATGTAATCAGAACAAAGTCTAAAAAAGACCACACAAGGCATGTCTCCAGAAGAGTGTTATCCAAGAACAGTCATTCCAAAACACACAATTCAAATGCCGTGTTGGGCCACAAACTAGGAAAATATCTTGTAAGAGCAAAAAAAAAAAGAAGGCCAACACCAAACCAGTGCCAAATTCCAAGCATAGCTAGGAGAAGACTCAACAATCTGCATGCTGCCTTGTTACCATGCAATCTCCCAAGCCAACAGAAACTTGCATGTGTGCCAGCAAGAGGAGAGAATGCTAATTATACTCTGTTACTCAGGACACAATTACGAAAACACTCAGAACAGCTGTTAGTCACTTATGTTCACCACCAGCAATGTGCTTGACAAAAAGTATGCTTGACAGGTGCGATTGCAGATTATGGACATATCACTGGCATGCTACCTACCTACACTTTGCCTAGCTCATGGTAGTGAATATGCACTAAGTCCAAGAAAATATAATTCATGTGTGGCTGCAGCTTGAAACACTACAAAATTTATTTTAAACATGGCAAGAGGAAGCTCAGAAAAATATAGAAAATTACAGAAAATGTTGAAAATTAGGTGAGGCACTACCCTGACGCAGGCTTATCATTAAAAGAAACAAATCTGCATACTGCTGCAAAACCTCAGTGCAGTGGGTCTGGGAAATTTTAGCTCGAAGACGTGTTCCTACTTCTTGGGCGAGGGGGAGACCTACTCAGTTATCACAGTAGACAATGAAGATATTTTTTATAACAGCACATTGATAGTTACAACCATACATTTTGTTATTTCATTCTTGTGTCCACGTTTGCACATATTCATCACCCTGTACTCCCAGTGAATTTTCTAATAGTATCAAAATGCCGATAACAAAAAGGACATAAAACACAGCAATCCTATTTCATCCACATCTTGACAGTACCCTAAACTTTAAAGTATGTTTAACCAACTCAGCAAAAGTCAGTAATGCGGAACTTCTACTCCATCAAAACATACAGTAAAACCTTGTTAATACTATCCTGTTTCATATGATTTCCTGGGGCCAAATTTTGCAATAGAAAACACAAAAATTGGCCTAATGCAGTTACACTTCTTTACTGGTTAATATGTCCCCGGAAAATACAACCTCTTAGCACCAATGTTCAGTACACCATCAAACTGCAATTGCATGATACGTTTCCTAGTGGTTGTACCCCATGAGAACAACAAAAGGCATAAGGCAAGAGCAATCAAGAGCAATAGGTGCCTACCACGACACTTTTCTTGCCATACTTCCAGTCCATGCGACATGAAAATGACGGCATGCACTCAGTTTCCTCTTCCTGTACAAGAAAATCTCCATGTGGGGATCGTTGCGCGTCGCATTCACGACTATTTCCACCAACCCTTTCGCAATAAGCATCTTCACTTATCTGTTTCATGGTGCATATCGCATAGTGTCATTGGAAGCTAATTGCACACTCCTAAACTGGCTGGTTTAGGTGATAACCTAAACCAGCCAAAACGTGCCGTCATTCCCTGCTACAGGTGGCATGAAGTGAGCGTAATGTTCCACTCTGGAGGCATTCTATTCCGGCTTCACCTCCCAGCTCGATTTTGCTCCTGCTTCCTGCTGCCGTCTGAAACACTACGCAATAGGAAAATGGCAAAGTGCGCCCCAGGCTGCTCAGGCGCCACCAGCTCGACGAGGGCACCTCAAAACTTCCCTCCAAAATTCTCCAACAAAAGCAGCTGCTGACCCAGACCTAAACCGAAAGACGTGAACATAAGCTTGCGAACTGAAAAAACAACAATGCCCCACTAGCTCATCGCACATTGGTGTCTCTTGTGCAGTGACGATTTGCATGACGCTTCGCGTTATGTAGACTTTAACTACAGTCGAGTCTGCCAAATCTTTTAGTGACTTTGGGTTGTGTGTTTTCCCAGTTAGTACATTGTTTCTTGGATCTTTTTTTTTCCAAAATGTATGAACAAGGTTCTACTGTAACATGTGAACAGTAACCTAATAGGTCATCTGATAGGCCAACTTCATTTCTGTCTAATGCTACAATTCTTTGTCTCACCAGAACTTACTTCAGCTGCTATTCCATGTAAAAATGAAACAGAATCCAAAAGAACCAAACATATTTGAATCTTAAACGAATAATGTTACAGAATGACAGTGTTGGTTTGCTCTTCCCCCAGCTTGGATGATCACAAAACGAAACTCACCAACCTATCAAAGGCCACAAATATTTCTGCAGATACCATTCACAACCTCATCTCTGATAGAGCAGTCACTTATCATAATTCCACGAGAGATGGAATTTGAACTGTAGGTAAGAAGTGACTTGCAAGACGAATCTGTTTCAAGTAGCACAGACAATTTGCTTCGAAAGCAAGCAGAGGCAAAAGGATATACATGATAAGGAAGACTGTTGTCAATGTGCTGACTTTTCAGCCCTATGAATGCAAATCTACACACAAGACCTTAGCCAAATGTGCCTTCTTGTGCACAATGCCTAAAACAATTGCCATATACTCCAGAAATGAAAAAAAATATTTAAGATCCCAAGCACTGTGGGAATCTATGTTATGCGAAGTATATTGCAAGTACTTGGCTAACTAGCATTGCTTGTGGTTCCACACAGCGATACTAGGTCACAAGTGTACTCGTCTGTGACAAGAGCAGCACGATGAAGACCCCGTTGAAGATGATCATATGGCAGCATATGGCATGACTTCTACGCTAGCTGTTCGACACAAGCTTATACGACATGGCAATTGTTGACATGACGAGACCTTTATTAAGCGCAGTAAGACTTACACTATTTCGCACAGTTTCAGTTGCAGGAAACATTCGCAGTGCCTGCTTACTCCTATTTCCTATTCTGTCATTCACTTCTGCTGGCTTCACTTAACTTTTTGCATTGCAGTGCTGGTTTGTTACTGTCTTGCACACCACAACCCCAAATTGCAAGGCCTGTTGCTTTCAGCCTTTACAGTGTCAATGCGGTTGTGGCACAGTTAGCTTCAGCATCAAGTGACAATCCCATGTCCAGTACCAGCTCAGGTACTTTCTTTATGTTTTCCCCTTATTGTATTTTATCAACGGCTTGATTTAATGATAAGAATGATTACCTGACCACTGCTACAGCAGTCACCCCATATATACTACAAAGGCTGTGAACATAGATGCAAACTTGCCATGATTGAGCAATACATAGGTTTGGGCTAGTTAGTAAGATTTTGTGTAGAATACGACAGGCACAAGTGACAATTGCTATCACCAAAAAATGCATTTATAGGTAAAAAAATTACGCTGATAAAGCACACATGTTGGAATCTTTGTGAAGTGAAGCCTTAATGAAATGCTATAAATTTGCCCATTCCATTCTTATGTATTTGGTGTAAAACAAACAGATGTGCATATGTGCTCTTGCGTACCTGTGCTACGCAATGTCACAAATCTTATATAGATGAAACTTGCAGAGATGAAAATGTGGGACTCGCTTGTCTCCATAGCTTTACCGTAGTTGCCACAGCAAGTTGTCCGCAACTATAGCAAGACATTGTTTGAAGCCCTAAACTGTGGTTGCCGTTTTACACAGTAGTGACAAAGCAATCTCCAAATAGTTGTTGTGCAGTTCTGAATATAGGTAGTTAAAAAAATAATAATTATCAGTGGATCCTACGCATATGTATGAATTGATGATAGGCAAAGTTTTTTCTTTCTTTCCCCCTCTCTCTCTCTCTCTCTCTCTCTCTATATATATATATATATATATATATATATATATATATATATATATATATATATATATATATATATATATATATATATAATTTTTTTACCTATAAATGCATTTTTATGGTGATAGCAATTGTCACTTGTGCCTGTCGTATTCTACACAACTTGTGTCGAGCTTGTGTATATATATATATATATATATATATATATATATATATATATATATATATATATATATATATATATATATATATATATATATATATATATATATATATATATATTTTTTTAATACTGTTTGCTGTATTGCTCAATGCACTCTGGTCCCGTTTTGCTCCCTTCGCTTCTTTCTCCCCATTGGGCTGTTTCTGCCTAACTTTTTTTCACTTCTTGCCTCTTTTTCTGCTTGGCTAAGCATGTTCACATACACATACATACATGCCCAGTTACACACACCGAATGTCCCAAGTTGTCTATTCAGGCACCTCCCCAGTGGTAGACGCCCAGATGATCATACCCAGTGGCCCAAATTGTTGGGTGCTCGACAAGACAACGGCATCCAGCACTCGTGAAGTGGAGAAAAAATGCAAGGAAGGCTCCACTTTAAACACATTTGCTTGCTTAGGTTTTCCCCTGCAACCATCAAAAGGCACAAAAGGCATACCAAGCTTTTTTTCATACAACTGAGACTTCAAGACAACTCGGAATCATCGGCTCAGCGTCTCCTATGCAAATGAAGCGAAATTTCGAGCATCAGTTGCATGCCAGAAAGCATTCAAAACATGCATGCCAGACTGCAGAACACTGTATCTTGCTGTTAGTTGATCCCGACACCTAAGCACCAAGGGTCAGCTCAAATCAAGACAGTGTCAGATTGGACTGGTGGTTGGTTGGTAAGCAAGGGTGGAGGAAAGGACAAAGGTGAAGGCAGCACTACGCCAAAGCCATAAAAAGAGAGATGGAAAATACTGAAAATAAAATGAAGAAAGAAAAAGGGGGAGCCAGATGACAACGCACAGCGGCAGCAGAAGCAGCAGCAGCAGCGACGAAAGGGTAGAAACGGTAAAACCTCGGCGCCGGGGCCTCTTTGCATTTCTGGATGTGCTTCAGGTACCTCTGCATGGGAGCAAAACCGAAGCCATAGGGGGAGGGGGGGTAAGAGGGAAAGAGGGGAGGCAAGAATTCCACCCCAGGAAGACACCAAAAAAGCGACAACAAAAATATAACTCAAAAAGGAACCAAACAAAAAGAAGAGAAAGCAATAGGTCAAGGACACGAAAGGGACAGGCATACCAACTGTACACCAACACAAAAACATGGCCACGCCCGCTCCGGGACACCCCATGATGGAGACACCCAGCATGTCACACCGACAACACCAAACACACAACCCATGCAGACAACAACATGAACAAGCATCCTGATTACATCAAGCAACAGCTGGTATGACACTGAAGTTAAATGCCTCTTAGAGAAAAAAAAATGCAAAGGGGAAAAAAGAAAAGTTGTTTAATTTCAGCAGTCTATCAAAACTTGTACAAATTATAGAAATCTTGGATCAGTGAATTTTCATTAAATGTTACTACTGCAACCTAATAGACCTTTCTTAACGTATATCTGCCACATAGCCTTGAAATACATAACATCCAGCAGAAGAAGAGACTAACTACCTCTTAGACAAGTGACCCAGTTCCTTCAGCAATGCGCTCAGGCCATATGGTATTCTACTCAGCTTCAGCATTTTACCTCTTACTGTCCATTTTTATAGAAACACAGCACTGAACTGTTCAGCAGTAAAAATTATGTCTATCATGGCTATCACAGTCGCAGCTTACATAATGAATGTGCACATATCAGAGCCACTGCAAAGGGTATCAAATCAAATGCACTACAACAGAGGCAAGATTAATTTGCTGCAAGCGTAACTGCTAATCATGGCACAGCCTGCAACACTATAGTAAAGAATACATTTTCCTCTCAAATAAAAGCTATACTCTTATACTAGGAAAGCGTTCTGTGCTCGCGCACCTGCTTTTTCGTATGTGCACATTTAGAAAAGTTGATGATGCAATACCACGCGATTCCATATTAAAGGGACACAAAATCCTTTAAGACTAATAAAGTATTTTTTCAGGACTGTATTTTTGTTGATTCACGGTAAAAGGTTGATTACTAGAACAGAACACCAAGGCCAAACTTTCACATTTTCGAATTTCACGGCAAAATCCCAGCACTGGTACGTTAGCATGACGTCACAGATTTCAAAGTATTTTTTCATATTTACGCCACTGATTGTTTTAGAATACAATGTAGTCCATCTCTACCGATAAAAAATTAACTAGGCATGTGCAAATGCCCTCAAAGTGGATGTCACGGTGAACTGGTGTAAGAACTTTAAAGCAGTGTCGAACCACCTGCCTTTAAATTTTTTTGTCTATTCTAACTATATAGACTAGCCAAGCCTCTTCTCATGGTAAGAGTGGATCTTTTGGTATCACAGAAGGGCAATTTGCTAGAACAGCTCAAATTGTTTTTCTTTTTAGTGTCTTTTTATCTGCATTTTTTGCAGGTCACATAATGTGTGGCTTTAATTTTTCTAGTCGGCAGCTTTGCAATCACTCACTGACTTGACAGTGGGCGCTTGAAATTTACATAGACAATGTCGGGTTACTAAAACAAGCAAGGCAGGTGTTTAGTGACATACCATATTTTTGTGTGTATAACAAGCATGAAAATTTCAGAATATTTAACAGTAAAGTCGGGGTAGGGGTTATATGCGAATTTCACTTTCAGGGAACGATCTTCACCATTCAAATTATGTTACCTCTTAGGGAACCCTGCTCCTCTCTCTACCCCTGTATGTTATATCTAGGAAAATGCAGTAATGTAGTAATATGAGGATCAGCACCCTCATTGGACCCATATATTTGAAGCCACAAGAATGTTTAGCTGATAAACATTCCTTTAGACATAACTCTCTGTCTTTCGACAAAGTCCGCCTGTTTCACACATGAGCTTAACTTACTCTTTCACACCAATCTGAGTAAAATGCTTTCCCCACTGCAGAAGCTTGTTTACCATGTGACTGTGTCAGAAAACAATGATGAAAGTTAAGCTCCGCCCTACCCACTCGCTCTATTTTGAACTGTGCCTTTGCCACACCTCAGTTAATCTCAACTCAAAACACACCGAAGGACTTTTGAAGCACCTGCTCCAACCTGCAGACAATCATGTTCTGCAGCATATTAGGAACTCTGTATTGCGCCCAGATGGTCATAAGCGCCGTCAAAGCCAAAATCTAAGAAAGAATCGAATTTCCAAACAGCCTGCGATCATTGCAACCAAAACCATAAAAATGTGATGTTTGCATTTACTAGTACAGGCTGCCAATTTGAATACCACGCTGCAGGAACTTTCAGCTTTTTCTCAGGTACTGCAGTCAGTAAACGTTTTGGCACCAAGTGTACACATCATGATGGCAGTGTCTGCCAATTGCTAAGCTGAAAAGACAACCCAACACTTAACAGACATATTTTCAGATAATCTGTTTGTCAAGGTACGTTTCTAGATCTTCCCATAATTGTCTGAATGTTATGGAAACTACGAGAGTCCATGGCACTAAACAATTCACGGAAATAAGAAAGTGTAGAGACAGTCATGAGAGACCTGCTGCCCATGTAGTAGTACCTCGCGAGGACTAAGCGGGGGCGAGGCATTCTTGTTAGGCTGCCCGTTCGGCAGCGCATTGTTGCTGCGCTGCGGCGAAGAAGAGACGGGCAGGTAGAGGGCGCGGATGTCTCGTTGCACATCCTGGTAGAATGCAGCCTCCCAGAACTGCAGCTGGCCCCAGACGGCATGCTCTTGGATGCACGTGTACGCAAACTGCATCACACCCGTGCACAGCTTCTGCTCACAACATAAAAGAGAAGGAGAAAAAGAAAGTGACCAGTTGTTGTCAAAGTTGCTACATCAACTCGCAGGTTGCTATGTACGGCACCTTGGGTGAACAGCCACAACAACAACAAAAAAAAAAAAAAAGAAGAGAAGCCATTGAACGTACAATACTTGGTGACAACTTCAGAATTAAGCTCAAGCTCAGCCCACAAAAGAGCAGTGCCCCTATCGTTTGCATCTACACTCTCAAAAACACAGTTCCTGAGCAACACCAATACTGAAGAGAGCTCATCTGCAAAATGACATCAGGGAAACGAGCGAACGTAATTGGCTGGAGTATATGTATATGAATACCCTTTCAGACAGACAGCAGTGCATATTTGTCAAAGCATCCTCAGGTTGTCACCAACTTTAGAAACTTCTTACTAACCACGGTGGACATACTTCAGACATGCTTTTGGTGCTGCCACTGCTTAGTGTTGGCACTGTTATACAGTAGAACCTCGTTCATGTGTTTTGGAAAAAGTGCAAGAAGAACATACGAACCGGGAAAACATATGATCCAAAGTCACTAAAAGAATTGCCAGACTTGACTGTAGTTGACATCTACGTAATACGAAGCATTGCGGCACAAGACAGACGCATGCCGAACTGGTCAGGCCTGAGCAGCTCGAGGCACGTGTTGTCATTTAGGTTTGCAATCTTCAAATTTGGCCTGAGTCAGCAGCACCTTAAGAGGGAGCTTTAGCTCGGGCATAACTCCGACATGGCCTATTCAATACATGTAAAACGCAAGAACATTTTTCTGAGAGAAACCCTCGACCGATTTTAATGAAATTTGTTGCATTTGAGAGAGAAAATTAAATTCTAGTGACTTATGGAAGCAAAATTTCGATTTAGGGCTTGAATTTTGTTAAAAAGATTTTCAAATATCCGACAGTTTGAAAAAAATAGAAGCACGAAGTTTACAAATTCATAGCTCTGCATCAAGAACAGATATCGCGGTTCTGTAAATGGCATCCATTAGACCATTCAAAACGGACAAATTTGATATGTTGTTTTACATCTTACGTGAATTTGTTATGTTGTTTACAAGGGTTCTGCAAAAGCTGTATTTACACATTACAAATTTTTTTTATATTCATGTGTAACATATCAATTTTGTCCGCTTTAGATGTACTACATGCAATTCACAGAATTGGATTATCATTTTTCGTTGCCCAGTAACGGAGTTGTAAACTTTATAGTTTCATTTTTTGAGAATTTTTTATTTTTGGCAATTTTTAATAAAAAATTGACGACCTAACTCAAAATTTCGAAACCAACAGCCACTAGATTTTAAATTTTTCTTTTAATTGCAACAAACCTCGTCAAATTTGGTGCAGCCGTTGCCGAGAAAAACGAATTCTCCTTTTACATGTATTTAGATAGGAGCACCCGAGCTAAAGCTTCCTCTTAAGATAGGGCATTTTGGCGGGATGTTTTTGCGAGACCACTTGGCAAGATCATTGCAACATAAGACGCCGACGTGCATCGAGCTGGTGGGGCTCGCGCAGCCCAAGACATGTTTTGTCGTTTTCCCATTTTTACTGTGCAAGGACAGCGATGGGAAACCAAAACGAAATTGAGCTCGTGGGCGACGTGAGAACACAATGCCACCAAAAGATGCACTTTGTTGTTTTTCTATTGTGAAGTTCCTCAATTCTTCAGCATGTTTTATTCCTTTTGGTGTATTTCGGCTAGCTGGCAGTATTGTATAAATGGAGCAATGAAGTCCGTTCTTATATGTTTAAGATACTGATGCTGTCTCCTTTCTTACCAAGAGCACCTAAGGAAACCGCAATGTCAATCCCATGCAGACTTTCAGCAATGTCACAAGGTTCCCTAAAGAGGTCCCCAAGCATAGACCAGGAAAACCCATAACACATTTTCATATTTCTTCATAACCCAACAGTCAAGTTTCACATGTCTGACTCACCCTGCAGAAGGCATGTGACAGCGGCAAAATCCCTGCAGCAACACCATGTTCATCCAATGCTGAATCGTCCTGAACAATGAAGGAATACCAGACAGTCACAGTGTGCAACCCTCCTGATCCCCATGCATTTACAAAAGCAGTGCACCAAGGCAACCTCAAATGCAGTGATAGTACACATGGAGAACAAAAAAAGAAAGAAAGAAAGAAAAAGGAAAAGTGTAAGGAGCTTTTAACAGCAACTCACTGTTGAAGAGATGCAACATCGAAGAAGGCCTTACCTGTAGGGCACAGTTTATCAGCCGCACAACCAGGTCGAATTGTTGGTGCTCGAGCACTGCCTTGTTGCCGGTCACATGATGCTGCAGTTCTCTCGTCAAAGCCAGTCGGGCTGCCTTGTTCTTCAGTGCACGCAAAACTGCGGGCATAGCCTGTGCACGTACCAGAAGGTCAGCGAACAAGTTCTCTATTAAGGGAGAATATTCCAGATCAAACTATTATTTTTTATTTACAGAAAAATTTCCATCAAACTAGCGTCGCTTATACATTTTGACATGTTTATTGATTTTTATAGGCAACAAGAAGCTTCTAAAATATTAAATTCGTGTTCCTTGTTTGGTCTAGTTGTAGGTGAGCTCTCTATGATATGCTGGCTGTTATGAAGGAGACTGGCATATCAAAATGTTGAATGATCGGAGTTTGAAGTGCTAGAAGATGAATGTTCTAAAATCTAACACACATGCACCAACGTTACAGCAAGTCAATCGTGTTTAAATAAAAACCCATGGTAACACCGGACAAATTATTACTTCTAGAAAATTTATGACACTGCTCCATAATCTGTTGTGCCAAAACAGTAACCGTGCCAGATGAGTTACAGCACAATCTGACAATAGTTGCTAGTAGGGATGTGCGAATAGTGATTTTTGAGACCGAATCAAATACAAATCAAACAGTGTCAGAAACGAATCGAATCAAATGCTAGATATTATTCGACCGGTTTTCAAATAATGGAACAACCGTTATCACAATTAATATAAAATGATGTTCACATCCCAGTATTCTTAAAGTTAGCAAGTTTCTGTCATTGCCTAGTATGTTATGAAGTGTTCTTTATTAAAAGCACTAGTGTAGCATTATAAGCAAGCAAGCAAGTAGTTTCTTTGCATGCACAGGGCTGTTTAGAAAGTGCGAATAATCGCTGTACAGCTTGTAAACTATGGCTACCTAAGTGATGTAGCCTGCTCCATTATGCAAGCTCTCACTTTTTATGTCTATACTATGCCCTCGGGGGTGAAAATTTACCATACTTTTGCTCCAACTTTATGTTTATTTGGGCCCAGTTGAAGTTCAGAAATATTCTAAAAGTATCTGAAAAATATTCACTATAACGAATAGCGACTATTCGATTTGAAGACCGAATCGAATAGGACACCATCCGATTCATTATTCGAAAGTTTTAAATATTCACACACTCCTAATCGCTGGCACTGGGCACAGTTCATGCCAAACCTTTGCTCTTGACACAATTTTTAATGCACACATCTTTGCTTCTAATCCCGTAATCACTGCTCTAGTTTTTCGCAGGATTTTGTTTATATATGCTTACTGAGAAACTGGTTTACTGGTGAAACATAGCCACCTCAACTCAATTCTCCACTTAACATAGTTCTTTCGCTGCAAGCATGACTTCGACTGTACATAATAAGGAAAAAAAAAAACTGTATACCAATTACAAACACACACACACACTCTAAAAACAGACTGCACAAACCCAGTTCCTCTCCCGTGCCCTCCTATTACCTTGCGTGCATC
Organism: Dermacentor variabilis; assembly: GCF_050947875.1. Taxonomy (NCBI): domain Eukaryota; kingdom Metazoa; phylum Arthropoda; class Arachnida; order Ixodida; family Ixodidae; genus Dermacentor; species Dermacentor variabilis. Next base: position 86,704,241 of record NC_134571.1, on the reverse strand, counting down.
AGAGATCTTGTTGTCAAAGATGTAGTTGATGCAGTTGCAAAGAACCTCGAGGCGGCGTGCAGAGTTGTTGACCAGAGACCGTGGGTCCTGAGAGCACACCTGGCTCATTGGGGGCCCCGCAGGGACAATGCGCGGAAGCTGGGGTCGCACCGATGACAGTCTGCGGGGTGACGAAGACTTGAATGAAGAGAACGACAGAGCAAGAAAGCCATCCTATGATGCTCCAGGAGAAAAAAAAATTCCGAGGTTTTACGTGCCAAAACCACCATTTCACCCTGAGGCACGTAGTAGTGGGGCACTCCAGATTAATTTTGACTACCACCTGAGGCTCTTTTAACCCCTTCCATACCAAACCTGCTACTGCGTCAGCCGGAGCAGCTTGCCCACGGTGCGCTTGACACTCCTTTTGCGCCGAAAACGAAGTGAAATGCTCGCATGGACGGTATCGAGCACGAGGGGCTCCGTGGTGCACACGACACGTGGCACTGCGCGGTTCTGTACAGCGAATACATCGAATGGTAGACATTCTATTTGCAAATCAAATTATTTGAATTTTCACTATTCGATTCGGTGACATTTGAGTATTTGCACACCTCTAGTATAAATTCAAAAACAGGCTTTTCTTTTTCTAAGATGTACTGTTCACTATAAGCTTGCACAAATTTGGGGCAAGTTTTTTTTTTCATCCCCGCTTGCTCTTTCTTTAGTCACTGCGTGTAGACGGTATGCATCGTTGTCACTACCTTTCTATGGTTTACACTGTTCCCCATGTGTTCAAATCATGTGCATACCAAATCTTCTTGCCTTGCAAGACAACCTCAATGCACAGACAACAAGTGAAAAATGAAGAAAAAGAAAACAGACCATTATTGAGATGACTAAGGTTCAAGCAGTTCCCTATAGGGCCCCAGAGAAGAAAGAAATGACACAGAAAACAAAACCATCAACAACAGCTGTACAAATGAGAAAGCTGTGACATTGCAGAAATATTGTTGAGAAAAAAATACCCATTGTGTTATACAGAAGCCTAGTGGACACTTGTACACACACATGCTTTCTGCGTGCCAAATGTCACCCCATATTATTCTGCCTTTGTGCGCCACCATAAGGTCACAATCAATGGGAAGGGCAGTGCCTGCATTAGCATGTCATTACAGATTTTTATAGCACTGCTAAAGTGGAAACAACTTTTTAAAAGAAACTGACACTTTTGGCAAAGTGCAATTTGTTTTAATTTAGACGTTCAAGAGTGCTGCATACTAAAATCTCAGTTGCAGATAAAAGTGCATTTACTTGGACTCCAAGTGGTTTCGAGACAGCCCTGTCTCCATGATGGATTTCACAAGCTTTCCATCAAGTGTTGGGAATGGGGGCTGATGGATACGAGTGAAAGCGCCCTCAGTCGGTTTGGGTATCTTCTCCACGTATGGCTGCGGATTTGGATTCTCCTGCAAGAAAGAAGAAACCGACAGAAATTTAAATTTTCATTTTTTTCAGCAAAAAGAAGAAAACGACGTGCACAATAATAGATTAGTCCACCCAGGCTGAGTCAAATACGTAGCTAGTGACATTTTTAAAAAAAGACGGTTCACGAGAAAATTATGTGTATAAATCAGGTTCTGACTACCAGAAACTATCGCGAATGAAACTTATCAAATTAAAGCCCCACTCGCGCAACTGACCACTTTTGAAAAGTTAGGCTGCCTTTAAATGTCATTTTTAGAAATGGTCAAGCCACAACTTCATCGCCACATCGCAGACTTAAAATGCACATCAAATTGACAAAAATGACTCTTGGTGCTCTTTACGCATGGACACTGATAAACTAAGGACAGTCCCAAAGTTTTACTTTTTTTTAAAGGCGTCGTGAGTCAGATAACCTTCAGTAAGTACTGAACAGCAAAGCAGCCTTGCTTCTTGAATAATGTAATCATCCTGACACTACTCCTAGCATTAAAATACGAGCGTATGAACTCTAATATATCTGTAACTTCTTTTTCTTCTTGTACTTCTTGACAGCAGCCCTTTCTTTAGACCACATTGACCACGTTGAAGCCAGCGTTCATCCTCTCCAAACTTTGCCTCATGTTTTATAGTTTACATACTCTGAGTACATGCAGCAATGTCTACTCTAAGAAATAAAATGAGGACGAAATATAATCAAAGGAAAACACAGAAAGGGCAACACTCACATTGAGATAGAGCTGTTGAGCAAGCTGCCGGATGTGGTGCAAAGTCAGGTCAGGATCTCGAGCTTCCGTCTTCAAAAGGTCATTCATGCTGGCATACAACTGCAACAAACAGAAGGTGCCCATTGATGTGCAAACTTCCCTTACCCATGGCTCATGTCTTGTAGCTGTTTCCTTTCTATTATATCGTGACAGCCATTGTGCTCTAGGCAAGCACAATGTTGCCATTGGTGGCATCACTGTACTATAATGGTACAGGCAGCACATGCATGGCCTGCACGTAGAGGGTTAGAGGCCTCCAGGTATGTGCAGCACATTTGGCTGCAAAAATGACGAAGCAAAGTGGACAAACCGCCATACACTGCTCGATCGGCTCTAACGGAGCCTGGGCAACATTCTGGCTTTTACTGCTGGCATAAGCATCACACGCACACACATTAGTGATCCTGCTGAGGTGGTGCCCGCATACCACACCGTGGAGCGCAACCCTTTTATTGGGCGCTAACACATGCTGAGTTTTTTCTGTCCATCTCGTCTCGTGCACCATCAAATTGCAATGCCTGTAAGGCCGCTGCCGACACTCCTCCCAGCACCAGCATTGTGACACACCTGGTAACTGACAGAGCACTGTTTCTACTGGACGGCAGCAGTTGTCTTGTGTGCTGCATCGCGCCACGTCACGTTAGCACACCGTGTGACGAGTTAAAGGTGCAGTACTAAGCCTTGTTATCACTTTCAGTGCTTTGCCTTTGGCTGAAACGGTGAATTTGAAACTGCCAAAATGAACCAAATTATTCAGACTAATTACCATCACTTGATTCTAAGCGGCAATTTCAAATTCACAGCATTACATTTTACAGCAATTACTTCATTACATCTTGATGCCCAGTCCTTCACGTCTTTTCGATTATCTTTGCTATCCTCCAAGCTTCAGCCTAATCAAGTTAGTACTGATGGAGAGAGATGCTGACTTTCACGAAGAGCTGGAGATGTTTGCCTGGCATGCCACTCCAAGGGTTGGGTGAGAAATATTATTTATACACAATGAGAAAAAGATATGCAGATGTCACATATACACACAGAGACACGAATACACACATCAAGGCAATCCGCAAAGCCCTATAATCCCGATCTGCAACACCCAATCTGCAACACTAGAATTGTGTTGCATGCTAAGCACAGGCAGAGCTGCTTCCCATGCGAGTTCCAATTTTTTATGTATTTCCATTTTTCTATTTTCTCTGAAAAAAAGGATGAAGCTATTGCACTACCGTTGCAAATGTGGGGAGCATGACGGACACTTAAGTCATTAAATTCCTTTTTTTTTCCACACCTCATCGAAGATGTCGCAGACACGGTACGGCGGCCCTCTCTCAGCCACAAAGGTGTTGAAGAACATGCAGTCCAGAAGCTTGGTGACAAATTCGCTCTCGGTGAAGCCACGTTGACCAAGAAATGCCGCCTGCATGTTCAATATGTTACCATCATCATCGAGAACTGAACACCAAGATGTCCTTGTTCACTTAGAAAAAGCAGCAGGAAAGTAACGTCGCTTACCACCTCTTCATTCAATATTTGCTGAGCTATATTTTTCACAGTACACAATAATGTCACAGAGTGTTCAAGATTGAATGTTCCACAGCTATTCAAAACTATGAAGCTTTCGCTTTACAAACCAGTTCTAACATTGACAATGATAAAAACGAGGAGGGTGAAAATATTCTATGCTAAGCCATCTCAGCTATGTACACAAGGCTGGTGTTTGCAAACAGAAAAGGGCCATTAGACAAAGGTGGACCAATATCTGAGAAAAGTTTACGTTTATGACAACACTGCAACAATGAAAACATTGCATTAAAGATGGAACGGTGGAAAGCATGAACAAGAGGCCCCAAGCAGTTTACTTTGAATAACAAATGTAACATATGCCTCACACATGGTGAACATGTGATCATTATGGATTTTTTTTTTTCAATAATTTAATTGACCCAAATAACTAGGCCCCAGTGGGACATTCAGAACTGGTTTTAATCAATGGACACTTGAATTAAGAAGAAATTTATAATAGGTACATTGGAAATGGCTTAATTAAAATGTGGGTCAAAATAATAAAACATTGACTTTATGTAATTTAACGGCAGCACAAGTTTTTGCTGTGTTGCTAAAAAGCTGTGCTTGAGCAAGGTTCCAGAGCAAATGCACAGCAGCACTATATTAATGTCACAATCTTTAAACATCACTGATAACATTTAGAAAAGAACCAAAACTACCATTCTAGGAGGAAAAAAATATGGCTCTTTTATTGAACTTTATGCTTGGCAGAATAATCTATCCATGCTTGCCTTGTGGTTCACTGTTCACGCAGGCTGCTACCCTCACATAATAAAATATACAAGTTGTACTAATGTATGCAATTATGCAACACTAATTGCACATCTTATGTACACTTTAGACCCCACCCGCATACATTTACTATATTTTATTGCTTGCTCTTCTGACAACAAAAAAAAAGAAGTTGCAGTTTCTCCCTAAAGCAAAGATCATTTGCAATAACAAATTAGTAGACAGCTATACGAAGTAAAGATAGTAATTATCGGCCGTATAAATTTGCAAACATTTGCTTACTATTTAAATTAACAAACATGGTGCCAGCACGCACAGGCAAACATGAACACATCTCGCTCGATGACTGCGGAAACTCGCTGTCAAAACGCTTGAGTGAGGAATCACTGTAGCAGCAGCGAGCGAACTGACCTTCGTGCTGTCTCTCGCTTCTAGCTTCTACGCAAATGAAACGTCGAAAGGACAGTGCATATGAAGCTACCAGCACTACACGCACTTTGCCAACATCACAAATCGCTTTGAAGGTGATACCTGCACGGGCGCGCACTTTGCCCACGACGCACATCACTTTCAAGATATGGTGCCCGCGTGGCCGTGCCGTGCAACAGCTACAGGAGAACAGTTCTCAGATCGGTTGATGTGGGAACGGGTCATGTAAAGGAGCCGCAATGCTTCACTTATGGCTTCTGTCGCATTTTTTACCTCGGGCATGGTGACCTTTGACCTGATTATATTTGTTCAAATAGAGTGTGTTGTGATAGCATGTCCCGCACTGAGTGGCAGTTTTCCCTCAGAAAAACTTTGTAAAAAAGGGGGTTATGCGATATGTGTATGTGCGACACCATGGTTGCACTTTTGATGCCTTGCACTCACTGACGTTATAATATTGTGGCTTGCTTCCTTTTCATGTCATGCTGCAACACTGCCTGTATTTGTGACATGGAAATAACCACTTTCACACATTTCACAAGCTCCAACTTTTGTACTTTGTCAAGCACAGTAATAATTCTTTTCATCTTGCTGCACAGATGTGCTTAAGATACAGTTTCAACAAAAGGTAAGCAATGCTTTAAGCTGAAGCAGCTGAGCCAGGATGGAGATGGAAAAGCAGTGTAGTAATGGTGTGTTACAATACTACATATTTCTTGGATTATGGCTTCCATACCAGATACTTATTCTATCAGGTGATTCTACCTGAAAGAAAAGATACCTTCATTTGTTTACTAAACTAAGCAAAAACAAAAATGTATATCTTGTGTCTTACATATCTTCAAAACCTACATGTGCATGAGTGGCATGCCTCCACCATTACCTTGTGGAACGTGATGAACGGTCGTGGATGAATGCGCACAACAGTGAGGCAAGATCGGTAACCCTGGAACAATTGGGCAAAGATGCGCAGAAAGATGGCACGGATCTCTTTGTCCAGCATGGCGGCCTGCGACGACGCAGGCGGTGGGGGAGGAAAAGCGTCGTCTGCTGACATCAGCTCTGGCCGGAGCACCTATGTTGAAGAGAGATATTTTAGAGCACAATATATCCCTCGCAGTCTAAGACTGATAGATAAATACTAGGCTTGTGCAAATACCAAATGGTAGATTCTGAACTGACTAAAAAGATAAAAGAGACGACTATTAAAATGAGTATAGAGTACTGGAAAATTTCTCATAAAATGTTGTGCTAGCAATTTTTGGGTGGAAATATGGTGCTGCACATGCTCAGGAATCTCCTAGTATTGCATAACAAGAACATAGCAAGTTGACAGTAACTTAGGCACACAGACATCAAGATGCACAGTACGGTCCCCTCTTAATTATTAAAGGGAATGCCAAATTAGTGAGCCAGCAATGATTATGGCTCAGTTCTAGTATATGAAGGTCTGGAACAAATTTTTTTTATTAATGGAATTTCTGTTGAATAGAATCAAGTGTTTTTCTTCCTCTTCTGTTGTACTGAATACCAATGAGGTTCTCAGGTTAGCAGTGGACCTGTGTTTTGCGGCAATCTTTTATTTATTACAGAGAAAGCTTTGCTTTCCAGTTTTTCTCCAAAATACAGAAGGATTACCCCTTCTGTGGGTTATCGTAAGGCTGATCCACGCGACATACGAAAGGACCGCGCATCCCGTTACACGATCACCGCTCCGTGCATAGCCAGCACCGTTTCATTGCAAGATTTGGCATGATCTGCAACCTGTCAAAGATTCTGAAATCTGAAAAACAACGCGAGACGTTTGTTAGGGTGGCATCGAGCTCGAAGGGCTCCGCAGCGCATGTGACATGTGGCACTGCGCAGGTCTCTACATCGGATATATTGAATACAGTCAATGACCCACTTTCCGGACGCCGATTTTTCTCAAATTTATATTGACTCAAAGGGGTAGGTGGCAACGCCACGTACCCCATTGAGTCAATATAACTTTTATCCTGGTTGAAGCACCCAATTCACCCTCGCACAAAATATATCTCTCACAAATGTCTAACAAGGTGCCTCACAGACCTCCATGAACCCTTTAAGACGCCTAGGGGATCATGTACCACAGTTTCCTAAGTACAGAAGGCATGAACTCACCATACAGAGTTGTGTGTACAGCTGTGAGTGAAGGGGCTCAGGTAGTGTGGAGACAGTGACACACTCGGGCACAAGCACCGAGCCACCGTCCAGGTCCACCAGCAGGACATCTAGCTGTAAAAAAGAAAAAAAGAACGAAGTATGATGACGGACACAGAGTGCAGGCAGTACGACTGACTGGTTATGGTCCCATTTCAGCATCTCACAACACCGCGAACTTCTTCAAAGCAAGCACGTCTTGCGCAAAAACCTTCCAAAACAGCAGTTTTGCAACAAACATTCGCTGTGGTGTTTGAAGACTAGCTGTGAAGCGATATCTGCTCATTTGATGGCTAACTTTAAGAATAGACTCAAACATGCAAAACAGCAGCCGCTCTCATTGTACATGCAATAACTTATGCACCAGCTAGCAAACACTGTTGAATATATGCTTTGACTGTTAGATCACCTTGCCCACTTTTATTCAAGTAATACACACTCTTCTAAATAGGGTTGAAACCAATGTCAGCAATAATTTAACCTAGTCAGGATGTTCTGCCACAAAAAGAAACAGCATTATTAGATTTGCTGTAGTCTGCAGCTCAGTGTGAATAATTAAAGTTCTGTTAGCATTGTTTAATGATGGATATGCAAAACAACAATATTACTCTTTTAAAGCACCCTACATCATATTCATATTTATTTACTTATGTTATAAAATACATAAGCATGGTTACGTTGTATGCGAACATAGCCATAACTCAGTAATGATGAGGACCACTAACAGAATGCTATGAAAAAGTGTCAACACATCAAGAAAAACTTCAGCCAATGGCTTAAATTACAGGAAAACTCAGGATTGACAGACAACGAAAACACACATTTTTAACATAATATATAAAGGAATACAAGCGATATTACACAAACTGTTCACGTACTCATCAATAAGCCTTTACAGAACTTTAGAACTCCGCCCAAAACTTAGACAAGACAAACATATTTAGTAACCATGTAAGCAACAAATAATTAGTGCTCTAAGAATATCATTACAAGCATAGTAAAAACATGCAGGACCCTTACCAATTCCGCCACCTCAGTTCGAAGGGAAGAATGAACACCCATGATGAACGGCGTAGGCGTGCTAAGGAACTCGATCAGGGTTGCAGGTAGCAAGGGTATATACACGTGGCTGCACAAGAAGAATGTCGTACAGTCACAGGCGGCAGTTCCTGCTACAACAGTCAGGGAAAACTTCATCTGACACTGGCGCCATAACTGTACTGGACACAATAAGAAGCATAACACAGCAGATACAAAAGTCATTAGAGCAGATAGCAAAACAAAAATACACATGGCAACATTATACGAGAAAAAAGAACGAAAACAAGTGATGCCACATGCTTAGCGCAGCAATGTAGAACAAGATTATTTTTGCAATTTCGTGGTACCTGATCTCATTGCTCATAAGCGTTGCCCATAACTGTAGTAAACAATAATAATGAGAAAGATGATGACGTTGAGAAGCAACAACAGAAACAAATGACTATGTTATAGAAAAAGTTACACTAAACCGTCACATGCATATTCACACGCTCACAATCCCGTCAGGGATCCACTGAATACTGCCCGAGTGAATGTAGATAGAACAAAACAGACATAAACAGGGCGTCTACCAAGTTGACATTTTCAAATTCCCAGAGCTTTGCAGGTTTTCCCTGGGCAACACAGAACTTTATTTTATGGCAAGACGGACTGACACCATGTCGCCCGATGCTGTCACTCTCTAGTAAGCATGTTAAAAATTGGGAAAAGGCCTTAATCCAGTTTGAATAGTAAGGAGCAGTGTTTAGCTTATTCAAAGCAGAAAACTGAAGGGAGGGGTTAGTAAAATGCACAGCGAATAAAATATCTTTAAAAAAGATGGTAAAACCCTTTACAAATCGAGTTGAACATTTTCAAATACGAATAAAAAGAGATGCATACAGAAGCAAATATTTTCGAAAATGAGCTATTTCTATCAAGTGTTAGCAAGGTCATTGGTATTAGGCCCAAAATTTGTCACAAGTGAGAGTTTCTCAGCAGTTGGAAAGTCAACCTCAACTGTCCTCATATCCTCTTAGTCCACGTACAATGCCTCCGTTTTGTGTTTCACTACTTTAAAGAGTTTATTTTGGTTTGGATGAGGGTCCCCTGCATCTTTGCATCAGCAAACACTTTGCTTTTTCAGCTCAAGCTCCTTCAAAGAAGAGGCGGCACAGTTCCCTTCCTGATGCAATGCAATGTTCCTCAATGCAATGGTCATTTCTGTTCTTGTCCTCGTTACGCTTGCCGTTTGCTCCACAGACCATTTGAAGCATCCTTTTGGTCAGTTGCACAGCCAACGTCTGATTTTTAGTATTCTCTAGGGGCCACGAAAACGTCCGAAAAATCTAATCGTGCAGTCCGAAAAAATTAATGCAAGTCTTTTACTACAATTTCAGGGCTCAAATCCTCACAGGCACGTCCGAAAAAGCTCTGAAGGCCTGCCAGTACACTTATTAGGCATATCGGTGCTCATACTGTGACAGGAGACGGCGGGTGCACGCAGGTATAATTATGGAATATGTGCTGTGTCCCGTGACAATTGTCCCTTCCCATGCTTGTTAAGCTTCACCACAATACTTCACGTACGCTTCACCGCGTAACATCGCTGTGCTAAGGAGAAGCTGCCTTTCGGAAACCGGCATTATGCAACGCGCCATGCTTTCTAATCTTCGAAGCTAATCGCAAGGATTGCAGAGGCGGAGTTGGTGTCATTACTGACAGTGGCGAATCCTTCTAAAGAGAAACACGGCACCGAACGGCAAGAACCATAATAGCGAACGTCGAAGCAGCTAAACCTCGCGTTTCCGCGGTGGTGGCTACGGCTGCCAACGGATCTGCGTGCGTGAGCGCTGGTTCGAGGCGGCGAGATAATCAAAACGGCGGTGTTGGCTTTGATTAATGCCGCTTCGGACCTGCGGTCGCGGCAAAA